>NW_026732853.1:5000-190000 GCF_028476545.2 Physella acuta | reverse complement strand
CATATAATTTTTTTTCACTACCCATTAAAAAAAATCCAGTTTAGTCCTAATCTCAAAGAAACCTTTTAGACCCAATCGTATTTGTAGGGGCAGTAAATTCAGACGCATCCTAATAGAAATGAAATCCTTCCAAATTCACAGCATAATGAATTCATCGGAATAACCCACCAAGATATAAACATTTTTTCCTGTTTGTTTTTTGTTGAATTTGATTTCCAAGGGAATTCCCGAATCCTCGTAAAATTCCGTTTTAGAGTTAAAATTTCATACACGTCGGTATGAATTTTGATTTGTAGTCACAGTAAGGTGGTGTGTGTGTGGGGGGGGGGGGGGGGGGGGCGGGGCGGGGGGTCTGAATAATTCATACAATGCACTGGCGAGACGATGTTTTAATTAAAAATAAATGACTTGACACGCTTTTGATGAAGTTTGCACCCACATGAAGTTGTGTGACAAGTTTTCAAACCCGGACCAAAACATGGGAAAAAAATGAATAGAACAGTTTTGATTGGAAAAGGCAGGTCACGTGTTTCTAGCTTACCAGTTTCTACACAAAGTAATGTTGGATGAATCTATTCCTGAAGGTTATTCATTGGGTGAGTTTTGCTTTCTATTAATAGATCACCTGACATCACCCCATCTTGATGTCTGACAAGCAAACTGATCCGTATAGGAATATCACGGCCAAACAGACCCCACTACCCTCACAATAGACCCCCACTACCCTCACATTAGACCCCCACTACCCTCACATTAGAACCCCACTACCCTCACATTAGACCCCCACTACCCTCATATTAGACCCCCACTACCCTCATATTAGACCCCCACTACCCTCACATTAGACCCCCACTACCCTCACATTAGACCCCCACTACCCTCACATTAGACCCCCACTACCCTCACATTAGACCCCCACTACCCTCACATTAGACCCCACTACCCTCACATTAGACCCCCACTACCCTCACATTAGACCCCCACTACCCTCACATTAGACCCCCACTACCCTCACATTAGACCCCCACTACCCTCACATTAGACCCCCACTACCCTCACATTAGACCCCCACTACCCTCACATTAGACCCCCACTACCCTCACATTAGACCCCCACTACCCTCACATTAGACCCCCACTACCCTCACATTAGACCCCCACTACCCTCATATTAGGCCCCATCTACCCTCATATTAGACCTCCACTACCCTCACATTAGACCCCACTACCCTCACATTAGACCCTCCCTACCCTCACAACAGACCCTCACAACCCCCACAAACAATTAAACCCCCTATCAACTTTCGAGCCCCCAGCACCACACCACTGACAGAGAGGTGCCATATAAAAAGAACCCCGCCCCCATTAGTATAGAAAGCCGGCCTAACGCGTCTTATAAACATTTGTTTGTCGCTCCGGCTTTGTTGTTTTTGCACACAAAAAAAGTGGAATAAATTGCTGGCTATCTATTACACAGATTCAGGCCGAGTAAATAAATGTATTTTTTTAAGGATAAAAACATTTGCTTTATAGGAAGAAGTGGATGAACTGGATATTTTTGATGTCATGGGTCTCAGAAAGCAGAAAGTGTTGTTGTAGCGGGTAGTTTTACACATGGAGTGTACACAGCAGCGAAACTAGGTAAACCTCGCATGTAGAGCTCATTATCTTGGATAAACGCAGCAAGATTTTCACCTCTAAAGGTGGATTTATAAAAAAAATGCTGAAGTGATATATTTAAGATTGTACATCATAACTGCTTACTCAGACTGCTGGCCAACATTAAATAGGGATCTAATCTAAAACTGGGAGCTAAAATAAAACATGGGAATAAAATTTAGCAGCAGCTAGCCTAATCTAGTAGCTAAGATCAAAGAAAGAGCTACAGTTAAACAAGGAGCTAACATTAAATATGGAGCTAATCGCAAACAAATCGCTAATCTTTAGAATAAGATTATATAACCTATGTATACAATTTTTTCCCATATACTTATTTTATTAGGATTTCAGAAAGTAGTAATAGAGTAGAGTAGCACTTCCGGGTATCGGAAATCAGTCACACATTGAAAGCATTCCAAATAGAAGATGTACTTGTGTATGAAATCTTGTCTGCCGAACTGAAACAATACTGAAGTTATCGTGTTACCATGGAACTTGAGTAAAATTCAACTTCCGCTTATCGGGAATAATTCAAAATTTGACAGAAATTTGAACATATAATCTTCTACTTATATTTAAACTTTCGTCCACATAACATGCAGCTTTTGAGAAACCGGAAGTAGATTAAGTCCACTTCCAATACCGGAAGTTGTTCAAAAGTTGACAGGAAACTAGATAACGATTTCATTAACCTAACTCGAAAGGTACTTAAGTTATCGTGTTTACATATATAGGCCTACACACAGACGGACATATTTGAAAAAATAAGTTTTTCGGGCACCGAACGGTTTTAAAACGTCAAAAATTGTTAAATATCGATTCAGATTTTTCACTCGATTGCAATAAATCCTTTATACTCTGTATACGTCAAAATTTCATTAAATTTTTGTGCACGATAACAAAAAGAAGCCAGCTTCCAATATGGAGCTTAGATCAAACCGTAACTAACCTAAAACAGGAGCTAAATTAGATACGGCCCAACCACTCGGTACACCATGTAACACGGTATGTATTTCAGATGTGAACCCACGTGACCGCGAACAAAAAGTTGTTCATAGCTCCATCCGTTCATGTTGTTATCAAAATGTCCAAGAGGATTAGGGTAAGGTGGGGTAATTCCACACACGGGGTAATTCCACACACTATATACTGGATACTCTCTATTTTTAATGAGAGTAAAGTTTAATTAAAAGTTACTATTCCCTGTTTCTAAGAGGTCATTTCTTGTACTTTCTGATACTGTTAGAGAAGCGTTCACCTACATTCAGAGCAAGAATTTTAATTTTATCTGCATATATCTTCAAACATCCTTAGGTAAGTACAACCCCTGCACTTTTTAAAAAATATTTTTTTTTGTCTTTTTTTTAAATTGTTGTCAATTATTTATTGATTATATGAAAGCTTAATCATTTTTGTTAATAGTAACAGTTAATGATGCTAGATTCAGCCTTTAATTTAGAACAGGAAAGCATATTTATTCAATAGTAGGTGTGGGGCAATTCCACACACATGGTGTGGGGCAATTCCATACACTATAGTTTGGAATGTCCCATGTTGCTTTTTATACTCTTTAGAGGGTTTAGCTTTTATTTTAAACCATTTCAAATGGTTGTGGCTTATTCTGTAATTCACAACTCATGATTTAATCTTAAAAAATACTTGAATCGTACTAGATCTAGTACTATTTATTTTTTAAAAAGACTCTACTATTAAATTTAAGTAAAATTGCCACATACTTCTTTTATTTCTTTATCTATTATTATTTTTACTGTACCTATATTATTTATTATAATTTATGCAATATTTAGAGCTAAACATCCCCATACACACATTAGTAATTAGACTTTCTAACATTTAATTTTGTATTTATTTCAGAATGGTCCACAATTATAAACGAATAACTTCGGCCTATGACAGATGAGAGTAGAATTCAGGAGGAAGAAATTGAGACTTTCTCCTCACCCAGTGATGAAGACTGGTTGCCCCCATGCAAAATTGTTTCCAAGGGGAAAAATGTGGTTTACACATTTTTAAATACATGAATTTTAAAAGTTTCATAATGTGTGTGGAATTGCCCCACTTGCCATGTTTTTGCAATAAAAGTGAAATATTTAAAAATTGTATTTTATTTTGTGAATTATCTTTATATTTGTTTGCCATCATATAAGTAATGCATGTCTAGTTTTACCCTCAATATTATATTGTGGTAGTGTTGATTTTAGATTTTTTTACAAATGTTTTAGAAAAGTAGTGTATGGAATTACCCCGGGTTACCCCACATTTACAAGCAAGCGTATGACAAAAAGCATTTTTTCATTCATGTTTTTACACGCAAACCTAGGACAAAATACCTTCTTTCATTCATGTTTTCAAATGTGGAAGCGGTAACGAAAACCGAAAAATGTCAACAGATGCTTTATTATTGAAAACCGTATCTTAAAAAAAAAAATTCTTGAAAATTCAGTCGTAGTTTGTTTTCTTTAAATTGATCATTGCAACACGTTGACCCCCGCCCCTCTCCCAACATTGTACTCAAAGACCCAGTCTATGCCTGCTACCCAACATTGTACTCAAAGACCCGGTCTATGGCTGCTACCCAACATTGTACTCAAAGACCCAGTCTATGCCTGCTACCCAACATTGTACTCAAAGACCCGGTCTATGCCTGCTACCCAACATTGTACTCAAAGACCCAGTCTATGCCTGCTACCCAACATTGTACTCAAAGACCCGGTCTATGGCTGCTACCCAACATTGTACTCAAAGACCCAGTCTATGCCTGCTACCCAACATTGTACTCAAAGACCCAGTCTATGCCTGCTACCCAACATTGTACTCAAAGACCCAGTCTATGCCTGCTACCCAACTGGCACCCTAACCCAGGGGTTCCCAACCCCGTGCCCGCGGGCGCCATGGCGCCCGCCGAAGGATTTGTATGTGCCCGCCTCTCACTATTCGACAGAGACAGAATTTATTTCATAAACATTTTTGAAAGGTTGAAGGGGTTGGAAATCGAAAGTTTGAGGGGGGGGGGGGGGGTGCAAATCGAAAGAAAATTTGAGATTTGAGGGGGGTGCAAATCGAAAGTTTGAGGGGGGCGGGGTGCAAATCGAAAGTTTTGCCCCCGGGTGACGGGAAGGGTCGCTACGCCTATGGAAGGAGTTTGTCGATTTAAAACAGGATGTGCCCGCCACCCTAGCGATATTTTAGAATGTGCTCTAGAGTAAAAAAAGGTTGGGAACCCCTGCCCTAACCTTAAGTGCACTTCATTAACCTCTAGACACATGTGCTGTTTTGCACTGACGAAATTATCTTTCGCTTTATTGAACAAGGCCTTGAAGGAAATTGTGTTTTTTTAAATTCCAGACAAAAAGAACAAACAATTTAGCTGTATTTAAGCGGCTTCTCCAGACGTGTTCCAGCAGCCCAAATCTTCATCAGTTCCATCCAGCGGGGATAATAGAAAACTCGGAACAATCTCTTTCAAATTTCAAACTCTGGCGCCTTTGTTCAAAGAAACGGCGTTATCATTAATGTTCGATTCTGTTTCGTCTTCTGTTGTGTACTGAAACAAAAAAAAACCAAACAAAACGCTTTAGTTGATTTTGGTGAACTTCACATTCTCGTTGTGGAGATATCATTTGTTGGTGTAACTGAACTTGACAACCCCTGTTGTAAAGATCTTAAATTGTTGAACTTGAGATCCCTGTTGTAAAGATCTCAAATATTGATTTTAGTGAACTTAAGAGTTGTAAAGTTGTACCGAACTTTGGACACTTTGGACATTTTTTACGCGTTAGGTAAAGATTTGGATGATCCTTGACGTTTACTGGACCTAATAAGACCTCGAAGATGGTAGAAACAAGATGTCATTACCTGGACCTAATGAAGACCTTGGAGACGGTTGGAACAAAACGTCATTACCTTGACCTAATCTAGACCTTGATAGAAAAAAATGTCATTACCTGGACCTAATAGACCACCATCATGCTCACGACGGTAACACAACCGCCCGACCAATTCCAACACCCTCCTACAGACTGCCCATATCGCTCACAAGCCATACAATGTGACGTCACATTGTATCATATCCACTCCACGCAAATAGCCTCGGAAACCTGTTCTCGGTTCTGTTAAGATCTTCTGACACGCACTCTATGAGGATTAGAGCTTTTAGGACTGAAAATTGTTGCAGAAACAAGTCCTTGATTGTAATGAAGCAAATATTAACGAATGATTTCCAACTTTATAAAAGTCAGGAATCAACACTTTCATGCTGTGCCATAATAATTATTGTCTTACCTTTAAGCTCAACGAATATGGAGATGTGCATACAAAAATACAAACATAACATACAAAACACAAGTGATCCAACTGGTTGAGATAAGTACTGTGGAAATTGACCAACTAACCTACTTGTAATGTGTGTAGTGTGTCCAGTGATGTGTCATCTGCCTTATACGTGCTATGTTGTCTGGCATATAGCTTTGTGTCCAAACATGTTTGTGTTTTGAATTGTGTCATATTTGCCGAATCCCCATTGGATGTGCCACATGTTATGTGCTTTGTCCCATGTTCTGAGTTGTGTCCCATGATTTGAGTTGCACCCCATGGTCTATGGTCTGGGTTATGTCCCATGTTCTGGGTTGTGCCCATTGTCCTAGGTTTATCCCATGTTCTGAGTTATGTCCCATGTTCTGAGTTGAATCACATGTTCAGGGTTGTGTCCCATGTTCTGTGTTGTGTCGCATGTTCAGGGTTGTGTCCCATGTTCTGGGTTGTGTCCCATGTTCTGTGTTGTGTCCCATGTTCTGTGTTGTGTCCCATGTTCTGTGTTGTGTCCCATGGTCTGTATTGTGTCCCATGTTCTGAGTTACGTCCCATGTTCTGAGTTACGTCCCATATTCTGAGTTATGTCCCATGTTCTATGTTGTGTCCCATGTTCTGTGTTTTGTCCCATGTTCTGTGTTACGTCCCATGTTCTGGGCTGTGTCCCATGTTCTGAGTTGCTCCCCATGTTCTGTGTTGTGTCCCATGTTCTGTGTTGTGTCCCATGTTCTGTGTTATGTCCCATGTTCTGAGTTATGTCCCATGTTCAGGGCTGTGCCCTGCCGTCCTTACAAGTCCTACTCCTAACATAAAGTGAACTGAGCCCATGAAGGCCTGTAAACAATACAGTAGACCAAGAGTTTGTACTGAAACTCACCCAACACCAGGGGGCGCTGATCCCAGTCAACAATGGCTCCTGTCTTCCCCGTGTCACGTTCAATAGTGGGGGAACATGAAAGGAACACTGCTGGAACATTAGAGGTCATTAGTAAAAGAATACACTAGTGGAGGTGTTGTGTGTCAAATTAATTAAACTTGGTCTAATTAGACGTCGGGCTAATTAAAAAATCTGCACCGAACTAGTTCAAGATTTTAATGCGTTGCTCTGTTTAGACAACTCATGTTAAGTTGGATTTTGTTGGAGTAGAACAGACCTGTCTCTATGGCAACTGGTTTTCTGGAAATACTAGGCAACCAAGTTAAACTTGAAAATTAAAACAGGAGTTGCCGCTGTTACAGGCCGATGAAGGCCGATGAAGGCCCGAGGCTACATAAATCACGGAGATTCCTCCTCCCCCCCCCCAATGTTTTAAAATTGAATTAATTGTAATTAATTTGGACACACATAAAAATTGAATTATATCAGTGTCATTAGAATCCCTCCGGGTTACGTTGAGTTGGGCCGTCTCTATATGGCTAGTCCAGGATGGTGTGGCTTTAGTAGTATACAGTGTAGGTATGGCTAATGTTTTATACCATGTAGGAATGGCTAATGTTTTATACCATGTAGGAATGGCTAATGCTTTATACCATGTAGGAATGGCTAATGTTTTATACCATGTAGGAATGGCTAATGCTTTATATATTTTAGCAATGGCTAATGTTTTATACCATGTAGGAATGGCTAATGTTTTATACCATGTAGGAATGGCTAATGCTTTATACCATGTAGGAATGGCTAATGTTTTATACCATGTAGGAATGGCTAATGCTTTATATATTTTAGCAATGACTTAAAAGTTTTATATATTATAGCAATGGCTTAAGATTTGTATATTGTAGGAATGGCTATAGTTTTATACATGTAGGAATGGCTAAAGTTTATACATGTAGGAATGGCTACAGTTTAAACATTGTAGGAATTGTTAAGGTTTTATAACAATTACAAATGACTAAAGAGTGCATCAAACTGTATACGCTTGCAGGAGTGACTCAAACGACATCACCAAAGTAATGAAAGCTGTATACAGTGTGTAGATGTATCTTGAGATTATAGGGTGTAAGGGGGACTACAAATTTATACAGTGTAAGCGTGACTCAAATGTTATACACTGAATGAGTGACACGACTGAGTATCCAACCAGCCGATACATCATAACACCATTACATCATTACACCTTTACAATATTACACCTCACGTACCAGGTAATTTCAGTTTGCCAAATGTCAACCATCTGCAACACGTCACTTCCGGTGCGGCAACGAACGATTGGAAGCAAACAGTTATCGTTGCTCAATTTATTCCACGCAAACAGTTATCGCTGCTCAATTTATTCAATGCAAGCAGAAGTCCAAAAAAATCTTCCTTAAAATATATTAAATCTGTAATTTGTCATAACTAGCAGGGGATGAGGCGAAAATAAGTGGGCGTTGAAAGGAGCTAGGAGCAAGCATATTAAGGCGAAGGTCAAGGTTATACTTTATGACAAGACCGACTTTAACATATTGAGGAGGAAGAAGTTGGTGAGTAGATTCTATTCAAAGGTTCAGAAACTATGCTCTATGGGGGGGGGGGGGAGGTGGGGGTGTGTCTCTCTGTAACGTTGAATTGGGTCTGTCTATTTGTAAGGGAATATTATATCAATCAATAACTGATATTCTAATTGACTGTTTTGGTAGTTTTTATTACCCCTATTTGATGTCCATTTACTTCAGCTATTTAACACAATAGAACTAGCTGACCACATGGGGCCCACACAACACACACTACACACACATTAACACACTCACACAGTCCCACATCACACACATGGCAAAGCAATATCAGAACCCGAAGATTGGTTCAAGAGACCTAGATCTAGTACAGCGAGTAATAACAGATAGTCTATAGCTCAAGGGCATCCCAGAGATCAAGGTCAAATTTTGTATTAAGAGCCGGTCCTAATTAAGACATCCGGCTTTACTGTAAGGGATAGTCCCACGTGACACGAACAAAACAACACCATGTTGGATGACGTAGTACGCTGGTTCTTCTGATCGAATGAGACGTGAGGTAAACCTATTACAGCCGACAGCGGTCAGGTTAGAGGAGGTTAAGTCCCCTGTCCTGGTCAACTGGCTGGTCCAGGCGTCTGTACAAATTAACACAGGGGGGGGGGGGGTATGACGTGTCCCGGGGAGGAGTAGGTTGTTGATGAAAGGTATGTGACGTGGACAAGCAAGGTCAAGGATGTCTGGACCAAAGATTGGGTGCCGGCAGATCAAGGGCGTGTGGCGGTAAATCAAAACTAGAGCCGGTAAACCCAAGGCTTTAGCCGGAAAATGGTAATACTGGAGCCGGCAGAGGACTGGGGGCGGTAAGTCAAGGATTTACCACGACAGAAACATTCCGTGGTGGAGTTTCAGTGACCAGCACTCACATACACGCTCAGCTGCTACACGCTCAACTGCTACACGCTCAACTGCTACACGCTCAACTGCTACACGCTCAACTGCTACACGCTCAGCTGCTACACGCTCAGCTGCTACACACTCAACTGCTACACGCTCAACTGCTACACGCTCAACTGCTACACGCTCAGCTGCTACACGCTCAACTGCTACACGCTCAACTGCTACACGGTCAACTGCTA
Source organism: Physella acuta (assembly GCF_028476545.2). NCBI lineage: Eukaryota > Metazoa > Mollusca > Gastropoda > Physidae > Physella > Physella acuta. The sequence goes on along the minus strand of NW_026732853.1, from coordinate 180,441 downwards.
CACGCTCAACTGCTACACGGTCAACTGGACCACGCTCAACTGCTACACACTCAACTGCTACACACTCAACTGCTACACGCTCAACTGCTACACGCTCAACTGCTACACACTCAACTGCTACACACTCAACTGCTACACACTCAACTGCTACACGCTCAACTACTACACGCTCAACTACTACACGCTCAACTACTACATGCTTAACTACTACACGCTAAACTGCTACACGCTCACTGCTACACGCTCAACTGCTACACGCTCAACTGCTACACGCTCAACTGCTACACGCTAAACTGCTACACGCTCAACTGCTACACGCTACACGCTAAACTGCTACACGCTAAACTGCTACACGCTTAACTGCTACACGCTAAACTGCTACACACTCAACTGCTACACGCTCAACTGCTACACGCTCAACTGCTACACGCTCAACTGCTACACGCTAAACTGCTACACGCTAAACTGCTACACACTCAACTGCTACACGCTCAACTGCTACACGCATCCTTCATGAAGTGCCAGAACAAAGTGCTACACTTCAGGCAACTGTGTCTAGCTAGGCTACACGCTACCAGTCTAGCCAGGCTACACGCAGTTTACGATCTAATGCAAGAACTGTTGCAGGTCCTAATACTGATCATATTGCCGTCGCTAATGCAGGTCCTAATACTGATCATATTGCCGTCGCTAATGCAGGTCCTAATACTGATCATATTGCCGTCGCTAATGCAGGTCCTAATACTGATCATATTGCCGTCGCTAATGCAGGTCCTAATACTGATCATATTGCCGTCGCTAATGCAGGTCCTAATACTGATCATATTGCCGTCGCTAATGCAGGTCCTAATACTGATCATATTGCCGTCACTAATGCAGGTCCTAATACTGATCATATTGCCGTCGCTAATGCAGGTCCTAATACTGATCATATTGCCGTCGCTAATGCAGGTCCTAATACTGATCATATTGCCGTCACTAATGCAGGTCCTAATACTGATCATATTGCCGTCACTAATGCAGGTCCTAATACTGATCATATTGCCGTCGCTAATGCAGGTCCTAATACTGATCATATTGCCGTCACTAATGCAAGCCCCCCCTCCCCCCCCCCCCCGTTCGCTACGCCTGTGAATACAGGACCTTTTGATATTGAGCATATTGCCGCCACTGCCTTATGCTGGGTCGTTTAAAAAGATTCCATGTGTGAACCAAGTGCTTTCATCAGACAATTAGATTTGTGTGTGTTTAATTCCCCCCCCCCCCCCAACACTTAGAACGCTATTACAGGGTGATAAAATAAACAGATGAAATAAAAAGTCTGCTTGTTTGATGAACGTCCAACCGCGATGTTCAAAAATGTCCGGCAAAAAATGTAATGCCATTTTTTAACCCGTAATTTTGTTTGTACAGCTTTTAATTTTTAAAAACTGCCTACACGATATTTGATCAAATACATTTTCGCCTACACTGTTTTCTGTGTTTCTCAATTAACCGAACAATTGAATGGGGAGTTACTTCCCTCTATGCTAATTGTTATCCCTGGTATATAAGATAGTTTGTTGTGAGCGTTTTGAACTGCTCTCAATTCAATTGACTTTCATATTAGTAATATCATCTAGAATCTAGATCAGGGGTCTCCAAACTACGGCCCGCGGGCCATATGCGGCCCGCGAGGACCTCTCATCCGGCCCGCCGAGATCTTTTTGTCCACGGAAAAAACGTTTGTTGGTGATGGCTGAGGAACTTGCCCAGAAAAATCAAAGACATGCCTGGAAGAAACTGGCCCCCGAACTGAAATTTGATAGTTAATGCGGCCCTCGGACTGAAAAGTTTGGAGACCCCTGATCTAGATCATTGCTAGCTCTCATTCGAGCTGTTACTAAGTCAAACTGTTTGATCGGCGAACGGCTATTATTTCTTACTCTCGCCATTTCTATATTTCTTTCTGTTTTAACTCAATTTTTCTTTTTTTTCCCAAATGAATTCAAGTACTTACACCGTTGGTTCGTACACCCCCCCCCCCAATCATCATGGTAAAAACATTTGTAGCCTTATCTCTTACCATTATTACACAACAATTAATTTTCTACATTTTATCAAAAGCTAAGTTTAGAGTGATGTAGGAACTTAACATATTCTGGTTCTGGAGAAGCGATATATATGTTGCCAATATATATATATATATATATATATATATATATATATATATATATATATATATATATATATATATATATATATATATATATATATATATATATCTTTACACGTTAACAAAATCAGTTACCATTGACATGTAAATGATATCCAGCCAATGTTTTTCTGATTGTTTACCAAAGTGGAGAGCAAATTTTCCGAGTGTGTGTGTATGTGAATGTGGGTGTGTATGTGGGTGTGTATGTGCGAGATGGGTATATGTGCGGGCGTCTGTGTTCTTAAAATAGTTTTCAAGTTTAGAAACATCCAGAAAAGAAGTGCGTGTGTTGGTTGCTGTGTCGTCATATGTGTTTTTACCGGGAATACTCAGTGACCGTTACTTGTGTTTGTCAGGAAATATTTGGCCTGATATTTTATTTGTGTTTGTCCTGATAGTTTGATTCAACTCTGGCCTAGTGCATTAATTGATTGATTCAACTAGGGCCTAGTGCATTAATTGATTGATTCAACTCTGGCCTAGTGCATTAATTGATTGATTCAACTCTGGCCTAGTGCATTAATTGATTGATTCAACTCTGGCCTAGTGCATTAATTGATTGATTCAACTCTGGCCTAGTGCATTAATTGATTGATTCAACTCTGGCCTAGTGCATTAATTGATTGATTCAACTCTGGCCTAGTGCATTAATTGATTGATTCAACTCTGGCCTAGTGCATTAATTGATTGATTCAACTCTGGCCTAGTGCATTAATTGATTGATTCAACTCTGGCCTAGTGCATTAATTGATTGATTCAACTCTAGCCTAGTGCATTAATTGATTGATTCAACTCTGGCCTAGTGCATTAATTGATTGATTCAACTCTGGCCTAGTGCATTAATTGATTGATTCAACTCTAGCCTAGTGCATTAATTGATTGATTCAACTCTGGCCTAGTGCATTAATTGATTGATTAAACTCTAGCCTAGTGCATTAATTGATTGATTCAACTCTGGCCTAGTGCATTAATTGATTGATTCAACTCTAGCCTAGTGCATTAATTGATTGATTCAACTCTGGCCTAGTGCATTAATTGATTGATTCAACTCTGGCCTAGTGCATTAATTGATTGATTCAACTCTGGCCTAGTGCATTAATTGATTGATTCAACTCTGGCCTAGTGCATTAATTGATTGATTCAACTCTAGCCTAGTGCATTAATTGATTGATGATGTTTGATTAAAACAGGTTTCCACACGCAGTAGTCTTTTGGATCATCAAACTATGACGTCACACACCTACGAGGGGGTGGGGGAAGGATAAGAAAGATGATGTAACACATTTGGTCAATTAAAAATTAATGCTGCTACACGTTGAAAAAAAAACTTTATTTTATCTTAGATTCACAAAGAATAAGTAAAAAAGTAGTTTTTTCTCGAATATTAATGTCGATAAAACTCATCCATAAGTATGTAGAAAGAGCTGACATTGTCTGCTCATTGTCTGCTCTTGCAGTACCAACTCTTCAGTTCTGCTGTCCTAGAGATTGAGTAGTTCACACGTCGGCTGTCGTCTGCCACGGTTTCTGATTGAATGTAATTATGGGAGTTGTTCCCCTTGTGATTGCTGATCGTATGTGCGGGGAATTAACTTGCTCCAGGGTTCAATCATGGATTGAAAAGAAATCAATTTTACCTGATCCTATTCACGGACTTGATTGTATGTTGACTTATTAGTAAAAATAAAAAAAATAACTAGGTAACTGAATTCAACACAACACGTACAGATCAAATTAACTTTACCAATTAATAAATTTAGTCTAAAATTTTTGCAGATAAAATCAATCAGTTGATGTTAGTCAGTAAAATTTCTGAAGTTGCCACACCATAAAGTTTTGCTGACGGAAATTTATTCAGATGAATTGATGTTAAGTCTTAATGTTGTTCAATGGTTGATAAGATAAGACTTGATGTTGTCCAATGGTTGATAAAACTTAATGTTTTCCAATGTTTGATAAGACTTGATGTTGTACGATAGTTGATAAGACGTGATATTGTCCAATGGTTGATAAGACTTGTAAAAGTCCAACTAAACAACATATTATACAACATAATTTAGTTCTCCATACATTTCAACATAACAATTTTTTGTCCGTTGTCCTGCATTGTAAAAACTGACCACCAAAAGCTAGTCAAGAGCTCACAAGCATGACCTGACATTAAAATACTCACGTTCACAGAGCTAATGTCAGGGTTTAGAGATTTCTGAGGGCTCAGAAACCCGACTCGCCTTGTGAGCTGGGCGCTTCATATTTAGTTCATGGAAACTTTGAAGACATTAATCCCAGGAAATATGGATAGGGGATTAGGGCCAGACGACCCAGTGACGTCAGAGAAATCTATCGAAGGTCAGTTGACCTGGTGACGTATATAGCAAATTCAGGCCCATATATATATATATATATATATATATATATATATATATATATATATATATATATATATATATATATATAACCGACAAACGATTATATACACCGTTCTCACTCAAATGTTCACTATTTTCATATAAAATTTCCTTGTCGTTGCTTTTATTTTCACCTGCAGCAGTATAGGCCTACTTTAGTAAACGTATGATTTCACCTGCTACTATTTACTACAGTAAATGTATGATTTCACCTGCAACAGTTTACTCTTGTAAACGTATGATTTCACATGCAACTATTTACTCCAGTAAACGCCTTCTCTCGTCACCCGTGTGTGCTCATCGGTCCCCCAGACCCTCACCCCCCAGACCCCCGCCCCCCAGGTCCAACACAAACAGTAGTAGATTGTCTTTGCCGGCTTGCCGGGCTGGATTGAGCCGGTTTGCCGGGCCGAATAGAGCCGGCCCTAACATGAACTGTTGGCAAAGTGTCTGTCGAACTACGGCCCCCATTGCCGGCCATTTCCCGCGGTTAATTGAAATAATAATTACCGTCTGCTACTCCTGAACGTCGGAGCTGCCGTAGGGCCGTCACTACACGACTGATGTAGCTTACACAAGCTTTACTTACACCGACACGACACGTAGGTAATAAAAGCTACCGCTATATAAACTGACATAACATTCTCTGCTTTAGTGTGTATAAACAAAAGTTGGTAATAGATACACAATTTAAGACACGGGGGTTTTGATAATATCAAAGACACAATTACTTGATGTAAGCAAGAAACGATTATTTTGAATACCCAGAAAATGTAATTTATGTAAAGAGAAATTGATTACTTGGTTTAAGCTTAAAATGACTTTTTGCTTACATTACATAAGTGTTCATGTATATGAAAGCGTACATGTGAACATATATGTAATCGTTTATGTTAATATGTTTATGTAGGCGTATATGTATACTTACATGAAAACGTATATGTAATTATATATGTAAACGTATTTGTAAACGTATATGTAAACATGTATGTAAACGTATATGTAAACGTATTTGTAAGCGTATATGATTTAGAGTATGAGCCTCCAGTTCCGTTCTAATTTATTAAAGCCATGTTTAAACATTAAAAAGTTAACAAAAGAACGATTTCATCCCCTCCCCTAATATTAAATTGACGGCGTTAATCGAAACATGTCGGTGTTCAATCTTAAGACACAACCCTTCACTTGTGTAAAAAAATGTTTTTGTAAGGACCAGTCAATGTTGACGTGTTTTGATTGGCTAGGCTCGCGGCCATTGGTCGCTTGCAGACTACACTGAGAGGACCTGGTCGAGCTTATCATCGCGGGTCATCAGCCTGGGAGCAACAATTCCACTTCCGGTAGCTGGGTATCATTTCTGGCTGAGGAGATCCCCAATCCCAGCATCCCGCACCAATCCCGGCGCAGAGAGTGGAAACAAAGGAAGATGGATGCTATCGTAATGGAAACGTTCGTCCGGACCGTTACTTCATTCTCCCCGGACCCTGCGACCCGCGTCAATAGAATATCTGTTGCGCGAGAGCTTCTCCATCAGAGTAACCCACCCTGTCGGAGAGCTAAGCCTATTGGGTATTCAAACAACCAATCAAATCCTTGGAGATGGCATGGGTTTAGTTCTTAATTCGATTAAAAAAACCGAAAAAACAACGACCAACGACGAGGGTGTTTAAAAGTACAACTCATGCGGGAAAATCAAATCTCAGCTGTACAACTCATGCGGGAAAATCAAATCTCAACTGTACAACTCATGCGGGAAAATCAAATCTCAACTTTACAGCTCATGCAGGAAAATCAAATCTCAGCAGTATTACTTATGCAGGAAAATCAAAGCTATACACTCTACAGTACAACTCATGCGGGAAAAATCAAATCTCAACTCTCACGAGTTAGATTCCTCATCGGAATCAGAATCTTGATTATCTAGCGTGTGACGTAGTTCTATAAGCCATGTTGTATCTCAATCATTGATAGTGCAATGTTAAACAGACTTGCCAGCAGAAAGAAACAATCTCCATCACTGAGTCCAAAGTCCACCGATCTATAAATGCCCTCCGACACACAAGTCGTGGGTGGTCATTTTTTCTTGACAGTTTGAAAATATAAAAAAAAACTGAACAAAAATGTCGTTTAATTAACTGAGTTAAAAACTTGAAAAACATTTAGAGGAGTTTCATTGTTAAACGAGATTTAATGATGAAACCTAGAGGAAGTCAATAACAAACAACATCACGTGACAGGAAGTAGGCAATAAGATGGCGTTGGCAGTGGGTAGCAAGATGGCGCTAACAAGATGGCGCTAACAAGAGGGCGCTAACAAGATGGCGCTAGCAGTGGGTAGCAAGATGGCGCTAACAAGATGGCGTTAATAAGATGGCGCTAGCAGTGGGTGGATACCGCGGAGGGAAGGGCAACTATGAAAAGATAAATTACTACGTACAAGGCCAAGGGCATTGCAGGAAATCTTAATCCCGTTTCATTTTGCCATTGCAAATGTAGACGCCTCCCCCCCACCCCCACCCACCCACCTCTTTCGACCAGACCCACTTTTACAATGCATAAAATATTGCCATTTAGAAGATTACAAAGGCCCCAATAACTTAAGTAGATGGATTTTTTTTTCGGCACAAGACATCGATACTCGTTCGTCTTGTCGAGAGATATTTGGTGCATACATTTGTTATATCCGTCTTATGAAAGGTGGTGTTGACATTTGTTGTAGCCGTCCTATGAAAGGTGGTGTTGACATTTGTTATAGCCGTCCTTTGAAAGGTGGTGTTGACATTTGTTGTAGCCGTCCTATGAAAGGTGGTGTTGACATTTGTTATAGCCGTCCTTTGAAAGGTGGTGTTGACATTTGTTATATCCGTTCTATGAAAGGTGGTGTTGACATAAGTTATATCCGTCCTTTGAAAGGTGGTGTTGACATTTGTTATAGCCGTTCTATGAAAGGTGGTGTTGACATTTGCTATATCCGTTCTATGAAAGGTGGTGGTGACATTTGTTATATCCGTCCTTTGAAAGGTGGTTTTGACATTTGTTATATCCGTCCTACAAAAGGTGGTGTTGACATTTGTTATATCCGTACTTTGAAAGGTGGTGTTGACATTTGTTATATCCGTCCTACAAAAGGTGGTGTTGACATTTGTTATATCCGTCCTACAAAAGGTGGTGTTGACATTTGTTATATCCGTCCTACAAAAGGTGGTGTTGACATTTGTTATATCCGTACTTTGAAAGGTGGTGTTGAAATTTGTTATATCCGTCCTACAAAAGGTGGTTTTGACATTTGTTATATCCGTACTTTGAAAGGTGGTGTTGACATTTGTTATATCCGTCCTACAAAAGGTGGTGTTGACATTTGTTATATCCGCCCTACAAAAGGTGGTGTTGACATTTGTTATATCCGTCCTACAAAAGGTGGTTTTGACATTTGTTATACCCGTCCTACAAAAGGTGGTGTTGACTTTGATCGAACTCACTCAAGACTCAGTTGATCTGTAACCATGAAAGTCAAATAATTTTTTTTTCAATTAATCTCTGTATATTGACCTTTCTGTGACCTTGCTATGACCTTGCTTTGAGCTTGCACTGACCTTGCTGTGATTGTTCTAAATCAGCCTTTGTTTTATTTTACTTTTTTTTCATGAGTACTTATTTATAGTACATGATTAAAAACATTCCATCATACTATCACCAAGTTATATTTTTTCTCAATGTCTACTTCTATCTCATATACATTACAGTTTTTATTTATCTTTTTTTTTCCAAAGGTCATTTTTTATCGTATTATCAGAGTCTTTTTATAGATTGTCGGAACTTCCATGTTGCTTAACGACCTAGAAAAGATAAAAACTAAACTCAATAGAGCCGAAAGCCATTACTTTTTAAATTCCGAGCATCCGGAAAAAAAATAAAGTGATTGTGAAATGTCTTTTACCATTGTCGTCCATCTGACTGTAGACGATTTTAGACTAGTCACAGGGTAGGACGGAGACTAATTGTAAACTGCACAGGGAAGGGGGAATACTTACACCCCCTCACCATCATTACAGAGCTACAAACCCACTGTTACCGAAGTAACAACTGTTGGAAAAAAATGAATGGCAATTTTAAATATAATATTCATTTTAAGTTTAGCCAACATATTAGTACTGTTACAATTATTATATTTTATTACCATTAAATATTTAATGAATCATATATTTTTCTATTCTTAAAGTATTGACATGTATTACCCAATTCTTGAAACCGTAAAATAATTGCTCTATAAATAATGTAATTTTATGGCAATGCTAAAAGTTGTAATTTATTACCCAGCCCTTGCTGTCATGTAATTTATTGCCCATCACCTAATACCTTGTCATCTATTTCCCAATACTACAAATCTTGTCATATACTGCGAAATGTCTAAAATCTTGTCCTACATTGCCCAATGTCTAAAATCTTGTCATATATTGTCTAATGTCTAAAATCTTGTCCTACATTGCCCAATGTCTAAAATCTTGTCATATATTACCCAATGTCTAAAATCTTGTCATATACTGCGAAATGTCTAAAATCTTGTCATTTATTTCCCAATGTCTAAAATCTTGTGATATATTGCCCAAATGTCTAAAATCTTGTCATATATTGCCCAATGTTTAAAATCTTGTCATATATTGCCCAATGTCTAAAATCTTGTCATTTATTGGCCAATGTCTAAAATCTTGTCATATATTGCCCAATGTTTAAAATCTTGTCATATATTGCCCAATGTCTAAAATCTTGTCATATATTGCCCAATGTCTAAAATCTTGTCATATATTGCCCAATGTCTAAAATCTTGTCATATATTGCCCAATGTCTAAAATCTTGTCATATATTGCCCAATGTCTAAAATCTTATCATATATTTCCCAATGTCTAAAATCTTGTCATTTATTTCCCAATGTCTAAAATCTTGTCATATATTGCCCAATGCTTGAAATCCTGAAATATATTCCCCAGTACTGAATGTAATAGATTTACCAACGACGGAGACCAATTTCCCAACACATAAGGCCGTGACGTGGTTCCTATAACATAGTGTCACGCATTGTATTGGGGAATTCACAGATATAATTGACTTGTCCACCACTCGCTCAACTAGCGTGCTGATTGGGCAGGAGTATCGTCCCTTGAATGACCTGTTACCTCCCCTTGTCCCGGGCCCAACTCATACATTAGATTGTGTATTGATGTCCTTTGGTACAAAACAAAGGGAAATAACGCTGGACTACGTCAATGACAACCATCATCAGTAATGTCCTCATCGTTTGCCAGGACAGTTGGGTGTGTGAGGGTGAGGAAGTCCTACTGTTGTGGTCCTGCTGTTGTTATCCTTATTCTATGTCCTACAGGAAATTGTTCAAGATGTCCTGAGATGACATGGGGGACCCTCAGGACTAAGAGGACAGAACGTTATCAGGATGGAAAGCACAGTGAAGAATCTGCATATGCAATGTTCTTATTGATCGCTTGAAGTGTTGAACTTCTTTTAAAATCAGGAATCAGAAAACATGCCTTGTTGCAATGAGCTGTTAAAAGATTAAATTAACATAAAAGAGAGTTCATCAGGGAGAAAGTAATGCATAACAACATCGTGTCCGGGTGTACAGGAAAGTGTGTCTTCAGAATGTACACAGATGTGTGTACACCGTCTCATAGTCTGTGTACAAGGTCTGGGAGTATACACAGATGTGTGTACAACGTCTCATGTGTACACAGATGTGTGTACAACGTCTCATATTGTACATAGATGTGTGTACACCGTCTCATAGTCTGTGTACAAGGTCTGGGAGTATACACAGATGTGTGTACAACGTCTCATGTGTACACAGATGTGTGTACAACGTCTCATATTGTACACAGGTGTGTGTACACCGTCTCATAGTCTGTGTACAAGGTCTGGGAGTATACACAGATGTGTGTACAACATCCCATGTGTACATAGATGTATGTTCGTCTCATATTGTACACAGATATGTGTACACCGTCTCATAGTCTGTGTACAACGTATGGGAGTGTACGCAGCTGTGTGTACAACGTACACAAATGTGTGTACAACGTCTCATATTGTACACTCACGTGTAGCTAGCCTCTCAATCACTGTTTATATATTTACTCCGTTCTTGTCATATGAACAATGGAATAGAACCCAGCTAGATTGACAGGACGACACTGATCATTAGACTTGAAGGGAGAAAAAAGACGTTTCTCTCAATTTTCTCTTGATGGAGTTTGAAAGAAAATGTAAAAAACTTAAGCCTGCAAAAAATGTCAGACATTTTAAGAATCTATGTTATAACAGTTGCAATAGCAGGAAACTTGAAAATATTTTTTTTGCGTTAAGGCTACATTTCTATTTACCTTCATAAAACCTAGATTTAAATTTTAATCTGAAGTTTCACTTACATAAGACAAAGTTTGATTGGCTGTATAGAACTCCGAGATCGTATTTCTGAAAATCCCAATTAGCAGTAATTTGTACTCAAAAGCTGGCCAGTAAATATTGAAAATAAAATCATATTTTTAAACCACATCATCTAGATATGATATGTTGATTTATATTTTCAGAGAGAAAAAACAAAATTATTTTATGGCTTTTTAAATTTTCTGTTTAGTTTGAGAAAATACTAGAACAATCACTTGCGTCCATTTTTCTTTGTTAAGGCCGACAAAGACTACACAATCAAATTATATTAACATTTATTACAGCGCACAAAAAAAAATAATTAATAGAACACTCGAGGCTATTGTCGCTTTGATCCAGTGGATGTTAAGCCTACAAAATAATGTTACAATAACTGGATTTTTTATTCAGGATAAGTGTGGAGCGTACACTTCTACTGAATGTGATGTGTAATTTGGTTAACATACAATAGTTACTTCCCCTGCTTCAAGCAAGGACAGGCACATTATAAGAGTTGCTTCCCATTGATCACGATTCGATTACGTATCGTGTCAGATCACTATACAACCACAATCTCTACGTGATGGGGGAGACAAGAAATAATTGTACCCCATCCCGCGGAGAATGAAATAATATCCACTCGACTCCTTCTTTCGTTGCCTTTACTGAACAAGAGAAATAAGAAAATCAACAGTAAATAAACTAAAATTGATTAGGTTGTCTCCCGCTGGTAAATTAAGCGTTTGACGAGATAAAAACACATCTAAAACGTATGATTGTTATAGAAGTAAAGTAAAGTTTCCCTTTCAAACATGACGGTCTTTGGGGCAAGTGATGTAGAGTTCACTTGTTTCTGTGACCTCGGCATGTGTAGAGATAGTGTGGTCAGTACTATGCCCAGCCGCCTTTACTTTCCCTAACGTGAGTTAGGTACCCATCAGAGTTGGGTGGATTCAGGGACGGTCAACTGACTTGAACCCGGATTCGAACTCGAGACTTACGGGTTAGCATCCAGCTCTCTACCGCTAGACCACTCCGTTCCACTGATTGTTATAGAAGACAAACACAAAATTTAAGTAAAAACACGTTATATTTGTATAAAGGATCAACGGTTCAATATTTAATTTTTGTCTTACAAAATTGTTGTCGGCTGGTATTGCTAAAGGGACGGCCTGGTCGGATGGTAGAGCAAACGACTGTTAACCCGTAAGTCTCATGTTTAAATCCCAGGTTTGTATAAGTAGAACGTCCTATCTCTGATGGGTACCTAACTAACGTTAGGGAAAATAAAGGTGGCTGGGCATATATCGAGGTCACTGAAACATGTGAACTCTACTTCACCTTCAAATGGACCGTCATGTTCGAAATCTTACTTTATTTTTTTTTAACTGGTTGTTCTAACACGAACATCTCGAGTTCCGTACCTAGGGGCGAGCTCAAGCATATTCCTTGAGTTTACCCAGCTCTTATGGGTACCTGACTAACGTTAGGGAAAGTATAGGTGGTTGACTATACTATTGACAACTCTGTCATTTGAAATGCAGAGGTCGTAGACACAGTAGAACTCTGGACATGCGATTGGCTATCCCATAGACACAGTAGCGTAGCGAGGGGGGGGGGGGCGGGGGGGGGGGGACATATGTCCCCGGGCGCCGACCTTAGGGGGGGGGCGCCAAATTGAAAGTTTGAGGGGGGGGGGGTGCAAATGAAAAGTTCGATGGGGGGTGCAAATCGAAAATTTGCTCACAAGGGGGCGCCAAATTGAAAGTATGTCCCCGGGCGCCGGGAAGGGTCGCTACGCCTCTGCATAGACAGCAGTATCACGTCATTAGCTGAGGTCATCGACACAGTGAAACTCTGTTTCTTTTGCCTTGTTGACCGACATATCCGAAAGTTAAACTAACTTTTATTCTTTTTAATTAAAGTTAACAGCCGCACGAGGTAATAAATTTAATTACAATTTTTCCATCGAAATATTGCTTCTGAGTAAATGAACGTTAGTTCTAGTTAAAACTAACAAAACATTTCTAGTAGAACTGACATAACAGTGCGTCATGATGTATGGGTTCTTAAATAAATAAGCTCACAATAGATAAGAAAAAATCTTAAATTCATATTACCAAAGTCCACTACAGGAAACGTGGTTGATATATTCTTTGAAAATAAAACAGAATATAATTGGAAAACGGACACTACAATAACTTAAAAAATGTAACAACAATGCTAGACGATCCTAATTGCTAGCTCATCCAGAAAAAAAAACTGGATTATATTAGAAACTAATTTATCCAAATGTTAGCTTATCACAGCCTCTAGATTATCCCAATTGCAGTTTATTTTATATCCTAATTCTAAGTTTTTTTAGATCGACGTTTATCACAATTGCAGTTTGTCCGACTAATCTTGAAAACATTAAAATACAACACGTATTCCTGTTTACTTCCGCTTCAGGTAATGAACTTCATAACACTTTGTTCTACCCACCGGAAACCTGGGGATATTTCTCGGCGTCTTGACGTTCTTGTGCACGTCAAACTTCCTAAACCCGAGCCCCTCCAGTCTCTGGAATATCTTGAGCTGCGGTAAGATCGTGTGCCGGCCCAGGTTCCAGATGGCGTGGAACTCCATGTACAACTGCTGGACATCGTCTAACTGACCAGTGTCCAGTATGTTTGGCAAGGCCATCCATTCGCTTGTTTCTATGTCTATCTTAACGATGTCCACTTTGGTATGACCTAGCATTGACTTTAAGTCTTTCAGCGTATACATCATCCAGCCTGGGAACCTGGGGTGTTTTTGCCCCGTCTCCCCCCATAGCCCGACGTTGAAGAAGTGGACTTTGTCGGACCGGTTGTGGGACTTGACCCCCATGCTGGGGTCAAAGGAGAACACGTGACAACCGTAGAGCTTGGCGACGTCGTCGTCAAAGCTGAAGTCGTTGTTGATGCCGAATGAGTAGACTGTGCAGGGGCTCTTGGGGCGGACGTCCATGTCGTCACAAACTTCCCAACCGCCGTCGCCAATTTTTCCGGCTCGAATTTTCCGGCTACACACAACCTGGTGAGGGGTGATATAGAGAGGTGAGGAGATGTTGGAGATATTAGCGGTGGGAGAGTTGTAGTTATGTAGGGGGTGGGGAGGGGTGGTTTAGAGATTAGGGGTGGGAGAGGTGTAGTTATGTAGGGGGTGGGGAGGGGTGGTTTAGAAATTAGGGGTGGGAAAGGTGTTGTGGTGACTGGTAGTAGATAATTATTGTAGGGGTTTAAAGATGTGTAGTTATTTAGGATAGAGAAGAGTTGCTGTGGTGATTGGAGGTAGGGAGAGGTGGTGTTACGTAACGGGGTAGGGGGGATTATTGTGTCTAAGTTGTATAGCAGTATAAAAAAAGGGGTTTATTTTCTGTGTGTGCAGTGTGGGTAGTGTTGTGGGGTTTGAGCTTAATTTGCTAGGTGTGTGTTTCGGAGCTCGTGGTCAGTTAGCACGTTACGAGGTCAGAGCTCACGCCTGCCCTAGTTTGCCGTGCTTAGGCTATGAATGTGGACCATCATGAAGAATATATCTCTGTAGAGCTAAATGGTGGTAGCGTGTATACTCGGTCATTTCTAGAACAATATTGTGTACCTGTGTCTATATTTGGCATTGTAATGATAAATTATATTTATATAGAAAGTTTGGTATGTTAGCGTGTAGGTCTATGAAGTAAAATAAGGTTGCAAACATGCAGCTATATAGGCACGTGGTGTAGCCTTGGTCTTAATAGTTTTAGTGAAAAAATCTCTGAACCGTTGTCTGACCCTTACATCAATGTTGTCCAGGTAACTGTGGAAGGTCAAGGGAATCGCACTGTCTGGTAAGGCATCAAGGTCGACGTTACCAAGGTCACACGCATACCCGTTCTGCCGAAGAAATTTGAGGTCACCTGTAAGTAGATAAAAGACGTTAGTCTGTTGACAGGTGAGGTCTAACACAGAGATAGGTCTTTACCTGACCTGAGGTCACCCTAAACTTGTGAGGTAAATGATGAGGTACCATGGCTCATGTGGGCTGAAAATCACGTATATCAAAATGATAATATCATAGCTAATTTTCTTAAGCAGCTTCAGCTTTAACTTACGTTAACAAATATAGCATAAGTTAAAACTACGAATCTAACATGAAACATCATGACCCCTAATAAAAATAAACATGTGACTAAATGAACTTACATTAACAATTATTACCTTAGATAAATATACACATGGCTACAAGCAAACCAACAAACCTACCTCCGCCTATATATACCTACATAAGCCTACATAAGCCTACATAAGCCTACATAAGCATACATATACTTACATAAGCCTACATAAGCCTATATAAGCCTATATATAACAACATAAGCCTACATAAGCCTATATATACCTACCCATACCTATATAAGCCTATATATACCCACATAAGCCTACATAAACCTACATAAGCCTACCTAAGCCTACGTAAGACTATATATACCTACATAAGCCAACAAAAGCCTATATATACCTACCTATACCTACATAAGCCTAAATAAGCCTACATAAGACTATATATACCTACATAAGCCAACAAAAGCCTATATATACCTACCTATACCTACATAAGCCTTTATATACCTACATAAGCCTATATATACCTACATAAGCCTACATAAGCATTTATATACCTACATAAGCCTACATATGCCTATATATACCTACCCATACCTACATAAGCCTATATATACCTACATAAGCCTATATATACCTACATAAGCCTCCATAAGCCTACATAAGCCTATATATACCTACCCATACCTACATAAGCCTACATAAACCCTACTTACCATGACCATCCGAGGCTTGCGACTCTATACACCCCGCCCTCACACCCGAGGGCTTGTCGTGGGTGTGTGTTGTGTTCAAGCTGAGTACTGTCGTTCTTTGAGTGACGTAGTTGGCCAACGTGTGACCTTTGACCTCTCTCGTGGCCTGAGGCTTGTTGCTACCGACGAGGACAACGTAGCTGGCCACAGTTATAAACAACAAACACAGAACAATTAGCAGCAGCAGTTGCTTACAGCTTCGACCTTTGACCCTTAGCACTAGAGATACATAAGTGGTAAGAAATATTGTAAAGGCATGTATTGTGGCCTATATATATATATATATATATATATATATATATATATATATATATATATATATATATATATATATATATATAATACACGTACAAACGTGTAAACTTTGGTTGTGAACAATTGTCTATCTAAACATTTCATACAAATCTTTGTTACATTTAGATATAACTAGCCGTCCCGGCCAGGCCCTGCTCTGGCTTCTGTGAAAAACCTTTCTGTTAAAGACCATTACCTGTGTGTTTAGTAATCATCATAAACCCGGCATTGCCCACCCAAACCACAACCAACCAAAACAACAAAACGCAAACATAACGCTAACACAATTACAAATACAAACGAAAACAAAAACCTAACAACAAACCCAACCACAACCACAAACACCAATACAAACACAAAGAAAAAACAAACAAAAAAGCAAACGAAAACAAAAACCTAACAACAAACCCAACCACAAACACCAATACCAACAAAAAAAACAACAACGAAAAAGCAAACGAAAACAAACCAAATCCAAACGCAAAACCAACCAAAAACACAAATACAAACCCAAAGAAAAAAACACAAACAAAAACGAAAAAAGAAAGAACAAAAACGAACCAAATCAAAACGCAACCACTAACGCAAACCCACCTAAACACAAAGAAAACACTAACGTGAACATAAACGCCCGGGGCGGAATCACCTGTTTTAGCTTAATGAACGACTATAGTTCCCCAACTTATTCATGGTCTTTTGCACTCACTTAAACGAACGCGCCTGTTTCAATTTGATGAACAATTATAATACTCCAAGCTTATCCGTAAAATACCTACAACATTTGCACTTGATCAATCCCCGCTAATTATGTAATTATTTTTTTTTTCCCAACACCAAAACAAAGTAATTAAAAAGTAAATTCTTTTCCACAAAATGCAATGGTTTTATAAAGGGAAGTAATTGTGTTTTCCTAATTTATCAAAGGGAAGTTAGTGCTATAGGACTAAATAAAGACATAATTAGAATTTTTGTAAAAGATGATATTTTTTAAAAACTTGTGTTGAATGAACATGCCGACAATTATTACTATGATTTGAAAAATGAAAATTATTTCCCAACACTTTGAATAGTAATTTTTTAACTCATAAATTTAGACAAATGCGCACGATAATTGTCTAACACTTAAATCCATCCAAGACCAACGACAAACATATGCGTTACATACAGAACTGAGCTTTATATATTATATTTAATTAAAAATAATCTGTGGCGTAATGTTACTTTTTGGTTAAGACTGGCTTCTTTTCAAAATGTTTACAAAGAGGGAGTGTAAAATAACACAAACTATTTTTTCAAGAGATAGGAGACTTCATTACGTCATTATTTTTTTTTTTTGTTTTAATTTTCCCACAGGGAGAAATGACGCAACGAACGCGAATGGTTCTAATTTATTGTTTTATTTTGACGTTAGCTTTAATAATTTATTTATTTATTTATTATTCATATGAGGTTTGCACTCAGAAAATATTATAGAAAGAAATCAATATTTTTATAAGACAAAACATTTAAGCTGAAATAGGACTCCTTTTTCGATGTGTGAAGTAAAGTTGCCTTAAGGTCTTGACAGGGCACGAGGCAGGTGAAGTAGAGTTCATCTGTTTGCTGTGATCTCTGTGACCTGAGCTTATGAAGGGATAGTAGGTCATCAACACGCTCAGCAGAAATCGATGTTTAAAAAAAACAAAACATGTTGGCTGAGATGTGACGTATTTTTAGATGTGTGGTCTGGCTTTTAATGACGACGTGTGACAATAGGGAGGGGGGAGAAGATAAAAATCGTCAAACAAACGTGACGTCATTAATTGATTGACCCCCTCAATTATCCAAAGGATAATTGGTGGTCTAGTGTATTTAAATACGATTACATTTAAATAAAAGAAAACCTACCCATATTGAACGATTGCATTCAAAAAAAAAAAAACCTACCCATATTGAACGATTCAACCCAAAGAAAAACAATACGAGGATATTAAAACAAAACCTACACATACTGTACGATTATATTAAAACAAAACCTACCCATACTGTACGATAATATTACAACAAAACCTACCCATACTGTACGATAATATTACAACAAAACCTACCCATACTGTACGATAATATTAAAACAAAACCTACCCATACTATACGATTATATTAAAACAAAACCTACCCATACTGTACGATAATATTACAACAAAACCTACCCATACTGTACGATAGTATTAAAACAAAACCTACCCATACTATACGATTATATTAAAACAAAACCTACCCATACTGTAGTACTGAATGATTTCTGTACTGACTGTTCCAGTCACAAACCTGTTATGTGTCTGAGCCAGCAGTCTAAAATCTGTGTCTACAAGCAATGTTTGACTACATATATCTAGTCCATGGCTAGTCAATGATCGCCCTTTCAATGGTGGTGTTGAGTTTATATATGTGTACCTGTGTGTGTGTATGTGTAAGTGTGTGTGCCAGTGTGTATGTGCTTGTGTGTATATTTGTGTGCCTGTGTTGGGATGTGTGTTTGTACCGGCGTGCGTATATATGAATGTGTGTGTGCCTGAGTGCGTATGTGTATGTGTGCATGTTTGTGAGCCTATGTGAATGTGTATATGTGTTTATGTGTGGTGTATGTGTGTTTATGTGTGGTGTATGTATGTTTATGTGCGGTGTATGTGTGTGTGTATGTGTATGTTTTTATGTGGGTATGCGCGAAATGAACAAAGTTTCTCGAGTAGGCAATATTTCTACAGAGTTCATACTATGAAATAATTTAATTCAACATAGAAATACATAGAAATAAAATCGACATTTTTCAAAGCAATATCAAACAGAACGGCCCGACAAATCCAACGGAACTGAAAATCTGCCTGCACTTATACCAACCGGGTTAAACATAAGGGAAATGTCAACTTTAAAAAGTTGTTTGGTAAAAAAAAAAGTGATTGCTTTATATTCAATCACGCCCGTAGAATACACGGGCCGATATGGATTTGACAGAAAGCGACAGCGCTACAACAATAGTGTGTCGCAGTTCCCGCCCTTTGATAGGTGTCGCTGCTGCAGTTCTATAAGTTCAGACGGTGGTCGGCCTAACTGATAACCTTTAAAATATATTTACACCGTTTTTATAGCCATTTTCTATTTACTGTTTTAAAAGTTGGTTTATTTTGATGACTATATGTTTCGCTTTTTTAATTGATATTTTTGCTTCCATTCGTGTCAACTTCACTTAAATATATATATATATATATATATATATATATACATATATATATATATATATATATATATATATATATATATATATATATATACATATATATATATATATATATATATATATATATATATATATATATATATATATATATATATATATATATATATATATATATATATATATATATATATATACTAGCTGCATCCCGTGCTCCGCCACGGTAAATCTTTTTTAAATGTACCAACTTGGGAACAGAACAAAACTAAACACAACACAAACGAACGCAAAAAAAAAACAAAAACAAAAACGAAAAAACAAACAACACTCATAACATAAACACAATTTAAATGCAATCATAAAGGCATATTGCTCACAGTCTAGCCCGTAGCGCCAAATCGCGCCCTTTCCGGTGATTTGCACCCCCCTCAAACTTTCGATTTGCACCCCTTCCCCCCCCCCTCCCTAAAACTTTCGATTTCCACCACCCCCCCCCTCGCACATTTTTTCCAACCCACTTTGGCGCCCCCTAAGGTCGGCACCCGGGGACATATGCCCCCCCCCCATCGCTACGCCTCTCCTATAAAACCCGAAAGATAGAATAATAATTAGAAAACAGTATAAATAATAGGCAGTATCTATAATATCCGTGTTTTACCTACAATATTTCACTTTATCCATTCACGCATTTTTTTCCAGTACTTTAAATTTTAAAAATTTACAATAGAGTTTCATAACTAAAACCATTGCGCACCTAATGAACGTGATGACGCGTCTATAACAATGCTGAATAGTTGATTAAAAATTATAAGTAATAAACAGTAGGGCCTACATTCAGTGAATAAAATAAATAAAAGATTGCCTTTTATCAATCCATGCTAATTATAATTTTCTAACAATAATTTCCTCTTACACATCCACATAATTTGCATTCACATTTTGCTAATTATATTATTGCAACACTAATTCCTTCTATGACGAACGTATATTTGCATTCACATTTTTTATTAGCGTGAGTTTAATGTATTTTTAAATTACCTCCTTTGTCAAAATTAGAAAAGAGTTAAATTAATTTGATTTTTCTACCGTACTGTTATTATGTTATAAAAATGTATCCACTTTTTCTAGGAATATTAACGAAAACGATATTTGACATTGATCCTTTTAATATGTTTTAGCAATGTGCGTGTATTTAATATTCTCTTTACGTTATGCAAAATTGTACAAACAGTGGAAATTATAAAATAGCTCTATGTCGTTATATAAACAGACCCTACTCTAATTCTTATAATAAGACAATGCGATGCACTGAAAAGCACTGCATGGTGCTTTGTTTACTTTTATGGTTCCAAAAGCTATAGCGATGACAGAAGGAAGGAAGGAAGGACTGACACACGCTCAGCCCGCTTATATTATAGATTACATTATATATATATATATATATATATATATATATATATATATATATATATATATATATATGTGTGTGTGTGTGTGTATGTGTGTGTGTGTGTGTGTGTGTAACATACGAATAAGAGACAGACGCTTAGCGACTCATTTCAGGGGGGGGGATCGCATTTATTATGATGTCACAATATTGATGTAGATAACAGTTAAATGAACCAGGAGAGTAAAGTAATAGTCTATTTCCTGAACTTTGAATGTACATAATGCTGCTCAAATGTGCCTTTTTATTTTTATCCTACCCCCTTTGGCGCCCCCTTTGGGTCGGGCGCCGCCACCCGCCCTCCACTAGTTAGCCTCTTGTTAGCGATGTTTACTCTGAAATACAAGAAACATTTCGAACAGGTATTTTGGTTTTCTAGTTAATTTCAATTCATTTCATTGGGAAATATACCTTTGAGATATGATATGAGCAAATATAATTACAAATGAGGGTATGGAACTGATTAAATTAAGATCTCGAAGTACCACTGTTTATATGATGGATATATTACATTTATATACATTTAATATTGTAACAGTTAATTATTTCCCATTCTCAACCCAACTAAGGGAGATAAAAATATAATTTTGTTACCAAAGACAAATAAAATAATAATAAGACACCAAATACAACATCGTTAATTTGGTTACACATAAATACAATTTATGTCTAAAATATATTTTTAAATTTTAACTGTTCAGTTTTATAGTTTTGCTTAATAATTTAAATATAGCTTTATTGTATCAAGAGAAATACTGTTATAAAGTTGCAACAAATTTAGGGCTAGTTTGATGAAGTTGTATAGTATTACCGATTGATGTTGTCCATATCTCCGTGTCTTACTTCAATTTAGTAAAAAAAAAAAAAAATTTACCTAATTCGTGAGCTTTTAATTTCCTTTAGCGGTTTCGTTATGTTTTCTGAACTAGTGCAGGGGTCGGCAACCTTTTGAGACGGAAGAGCCAAAAGTTACAATTTACACAAATTCCAAGTCTTTAAAGAGCCGCCAACATTTTTATTTCAATATTAGGTATATATATATATATATATATATATATATATATATATATATATATATATATATATATATATATATATATTAAGCAATGTATGTGTGTTTGTGTGTCTGTTTTTCTTTTACGCATTACTACACCAATTCATCCGACCGCCATGAAACTTTGGGAAGTTGTTGCGAATTTTCCTGGGGAAGTTTCTGCGAAAACAGTTTTTTCAAATTCGCAGGAGTGGTTTGTTTTTCCTCTATATACGGTATATAAAAAATAGAAGTCGATTGCGGATTCACACTCTTCATCCGATCATCATGAAACTTAAAGGAGTTGATTAAAACACTACAGTAGAGGTTGGTGCAAAAAAAATCATATTTTAAATTTCGGAGGGTGCGATGTTTCTCTACATACTTATGGGCGGCGCCCGGGTGGTGAATTTTCGTCCATACACGTTTTGACGCCCTGAGCTCCAGAGCGGCTACGTTATTACTTGGCATCCATTAATCGGGCGTTCTACATAGCGGGTAAGGGGTACTACTATATTTAGCGGCAAAACTACAACAGGCACAACCGCCGGCGCCTCGTAATTTGCGCGACAAAAAGCGTCCCTTGCTCACCTGCGAGCACCATGGCGCCTACGTTTTTTTAATAAAAAAAACCGCTATACACCATAGACACGATGGGCAACAATACGTTCATTTTAAACAGCGCAATAGGCTATGAATACAATGGGTTGCTATAGTCGCTCACTGAATCGAATCAGGCGCGCCCTAAGTCTCTGCAGGGTGCCCAGGGCTATTCCGCGAGCACTAAGCGCCTACATTAGTTTTAAGCAGCACCCTACAATACGACATTCGATGATTAATCCGAGCTAGGGATTAACAAGGGGAAAACAAGGAAGTACATTGAAATAGGGAGTATCTAAATATTCTAATAAAATATAGTGTTTATTGTTTATATTTATTATTATATCGTTCATTACCGAGTGTTGCAGACTAATACTTTTATGAGTATTAAAAATAAAATAAAATAATTTTTAATATGTGTGCATGGAGCAGAAGAGCCGCAACTTGACATCAAAAGAGCCGCATGCGGCTCGCGAGCCGCAGGTTGCCGACCCCTGAACTAGTGTAATCTTGAGGAATATCATTTACGAGCCGACCCGCAGCGTATCATACGCCGCTATTTAGTTGTTTTATTTTCTACTTTTCAGTAATTCATAATTTGTGAATTCGACAGTACCAATGCTGCCACTGAAAATATTTGCCTTAAAACACTAACCCCCCCCCCTTTCCCCTAACCCCGACCCTACCCCCCCCCCCCCCCCGTGAAAGCAGCCTCCTCTTAGTTATTTCTTAGTTACCTCCTGTAAGTTTAAAATCGAACTAAATTATCTGCCCCTAATAGAAACCCGGCACTACGATTTGTAAACATTTAGCTTTGTAAACATTTAGCGTGACCACAGCTCACCAGACAATGTGGGGGTGGGGTGGGGGTGGTAGTGATAGTGATAGAGAGAAAGAGAGGGGACTGCAAGGAGGCGCTTGCAGCTTGTTTTCTTACGGCTCCCAGAAGAGAATCATATATATACGAGCCGGCCCGCGGCATAACATACGCCGCTATTTAGTTGTTTTTTCTACTTTTCAGTAATTCATAATTTGTGAATTCGACAGTACCAACGCTGCCACTGAAAATATTTCTTTAAAACACTATAAGTAGCTCGTTAAGGACCATAACCCCCCCCCCCACCTTCCTCCCCCCTCCCCCCTCCCCCACCACCTACATTTAAAATCGTTGGCTCTTCTTGTAAACATTTAGAGTGAACACAGCTCACTAAGACCATGTAGGGGTGGGGAGGTAGGGAGCGCGTTTACAGCTTGTTTTCTAGCGGCTCCCAGAGGAGAATTATATATATAGATATAGATTGTTTCGTCGACTGCCTCCAATTTTCCTGATCCCCATCTTTTTGAGACCCTGTTACTATGGAATTTCTGGTCGCTATTGTCTCCATGGCTTCGGCCTCTATGGTGGTTTCTGTTACGCTTTCGTTAACTTGCTATGATGCTGCAGTAGTATGATGTGCTTCAGTTTGGCCATCTACTCCAAACGCATCTTCTACCTCTCTATGCCTTGCTTCTCTAAGCATTTCATTTTGTCTTTCTCCGTCAACATCATAACTGTCCCAATGCTTTAAGAAATTTCTATTGTTACTTAGATGCTCCCTAACTTATTCTTTATCATTTGCACCCCAAGGCTCAATTGCCCTGTACTGTCCATCTACTAGTTGGACGCCGTCAAGAGCGCGAGTCCTCAAACGCTCACACATTTTAGGCAGGTGCCTGTCTGTGTTGCAGTGGCAACATTTCACCCTCCGCCCATTGAGGATTATAAGGACTCTGTTCTCCTTGTTGGCCTCATTTGTAAGTATAATATAGTGTGGCACACTCTCCGCATCTTCTTTCTCCAGAGAGATGGTGAATTGGACCACATTTGATTGGTCTATTCTCTTAAATGTTGGTGTTGAGTCCTGACTGCTAATAGATTTCAGAATCGCCATTATATCATCGTCGCTTGTCTTGGAAGGCAGCCATTTCAGCACGCCCCTTTGCCCAGATTTATCGGCGTGGGTTATTAATATTCTCTGCACTCTGTATCTGGATGTTACCCCAGGTGGCAAATCTCTGTGAAATTCTTTTAGGTGCATTTTCTCATATAGTTCCTTTGATCTAATGGTGACATACTATTTACGCAGTGTCCCGTAGTTATACAGACCTTCAAATTCAGCTGGTGATAGGCTACATAACATACATAGCTCTCTTTTTAGTTCGTCAGCTGTGAGAGTAGCTAAAGAAAAACCCTCTTCTATGAAAATCTCTAGAGTTTTTGGCGCATGTCCTGCCATGCCAAACTTAGGCAGGAATAGCCGTTTGATGTATTTTCCGACATAGTTGTGCGTGAGGCCCACCCGGGGCCAGGCAACACACACAAGAAATAAAAAAGAAACAAAGTACTTACAATGTATAAAATGTGAAGAAAAAAACAACACACACACACACACAAGGTTCTAAATGGAAATACACACAAGTTCAAATAAGTAGAGATGAAATCTAATGTTCTAACATTGTAAAATAAAAAATTTTTCTAAGAAGTTCGTACGCAACACTAGCTCAGCCAAAACGTAGGTCTCTCGTGAGATCTTATACATATTTTAAGCGACCAAAAATTCGTTAAGATAATCAGAAACAAAGGTATCAGGTCAACTGTCATATAGTCAAGCAATCAGTTCAAGTAAAAAACAATTACCTACAGTAAAGCCACCTCAAAGGGTCGTGACCAGGGCCCAAGGGGATAGCAAACCAGCGGCTGGAAAGTTTGGCGTTAAAAGACCACCACCATCCAGCCCTCCAGAAACAGATGTTCGAAAGAAAACCCCAAATAATTCATGCTAACTCTGGCAACATTGAACATCAGGGGGGCTAGGGACAAAACACATTATATAAACAACATAATAAATAAACACAATATTGACATCTTTACTTTTACAGGAAACTAACATTGGAACTACAGAAGAAGCAAATAAACTAGATGCATATATCGACAGTCTCAAGCCAAACATCACTCGATCAGCCCTCAAGTAAATTAACATTAGAACAGTCTTCTGTTTCCCAGGTTTTTTAAAAGTGCACAACCTGAATGGTAGAAAGAGATACGCACCTCACCCCCCCCCCTCCCCCACACACACACTTCCCCCCACTCAACCGGACTGGCGGATATTTCAAGGTAGCGTGCCCTTATTGCCAAGGGTCAATTTTGTGTCATGGAAAGTTTTGGAATGATAGATCAGTATGTGTATTACAGAGACACTTCTCTCACGGTCGTTTCTATTTCTGTCCATGGGTGGCTACAATGTGAACTTTTGGCTCCGCAGCTAAGGACGGAGCACAGTAAACTAAGCAGTCAAGAGAAACCTAGTTTGCACACCTTATTTTAGTCTAGTTCTTATGCCATTTTATTTTCTCCCTTTGATTATTTATATATGCAATTGATGTTCATGTCTTTGATGCTGTGTAAAATCTATCAAATAAATTATTATTACCGAAAAAAAAAATATATAACATTTTTAAACTAAATTTAAACTTTATTAAACTAAAAAAAAAAAAAAAGAAAAAGAGAGACCTACGTTTTTACTAAAGAAAGCAAATTAGTTTTGTTTTCTTTTTTTTCAGTGCAAAAATGACATAAATATTGGAAGTAACCTGCGTGGCATCAAAAGTTATATGAATAATAAAATCTCTATAAGGAAATATTATGTAGCCAAAATAACATGATTTTGATGTGATAAATAAAGAATTACTAAATGAATAACTATTAAATACAGAAATGATAATTTATTATAAATGACGTATTAAATATTTTATTATTGATGGCTTAGTAAATTGAAAATGTATTATAAATGTCTTCTCCACCTTGAAAAAAAAAAAAAACGAATTTTGTAATCACAAATTTATTTCAGCTCTACTTAAAAACCGAAATTCTACCCCCCCCCCCCCCCCCCCCCCCGCCCCCTCACCCACCACGCCGAGGGAAAAAAATCCCTTGAATCATCATTTAATTACACATTTGCATTTTCAGGTTGTTTTTTATTTATTTTTTAATTTTTTTATATTTAGAAGTTTTGTATTAGATCTATGTATAAGTAAACCATCTTAAATGAATGAAAGTAGGCTACAAGTAAGAAAGAAATATTACTATTGTAAATCTGTATCAGTCCTCACAAGCCGATGATGAAAACTGTAATACTAAAGCGAACACAAAAATGACGCTGTAAATTACATGTCTGAGGCCAAAAAAAAAAAAAACGAATTTTTTAGCACCCCCCGCCCCCCCCCCCCCCCCCCCCCCGCCCCCCTCATCAGCCCACCACGCCGATGGAAAAAATAATCCATTGAATCAACTTTTAATTGTACATTTGCATTTTCAGGTGTTTTTTTTTTAAATTAATTTGAATATTTAGACGTTTTGTATTAGATCTATGTATAGGTACACCATCTAAAATGAATGAAAGTAGGCTACAAGTAAGAAAGAAATATTACTATTGTAAATCTGTATCAGTCCTCACAAGCCGATGATGAAAACTGTAATACTAAAGCGAACATGCAAGGCAAACTGACGCTGGGAAATACATGCCTGAGGCGAAAAAAAAAAGAGAAAAAAAATAATTAGATATTACCTTCAATTAAACTGTTGATCGACAAATCCTGTAATGATAATTTTTGTAAATGTTTGAACTATGTGTATATGCTGAATATGCTGATGTAATTATTTCTATTAAAAAAAAGTATTTTTAAAACATAAATAAATAAAAATGAAAAAAAAAAGAATTTTTTTTTTTTTTAACCTAATTCGATAAGCCCTCGAGTAAATTAACGTTAGAACAGTCTTCTGTTCCTCAGGTTTTAAAATAGCACAATCTGAACGGTAGAAAGAGATACACACCTCACCCCCCCCCCCCACACACACACACACTTCCCACCACTCAACTGGACTGGCGGATAAATCAAGGGGTCCTCATCGCCAGGGGTAAATTTTGTGTCATGGAAAATTTTGGAATGATAGACCAATATGAGTTTTACAGAGACCCTTCTCTCACGGTCGTTTCTATTTCTGTCCATGGGTAGCTACAATAAAATTGAAATTAGTCGTTTTGTATTAGATATATGTATAAGTAAACCATTATAAATGAATGAAAGTAATAATCCATTGAATCAACTTTTAATTGTACATTTGCATTTTCAGGTGTTTTTTTTAAAATTAATTTGAATATTTAGTCGTTTTGTATTAGATATATGTATAAGTAAACCATTATAAATGAATGAAAGTAGGCTACAAGTAAGAAAGAAATATTACTATTGTAAATCTGTATCAGTCCTCACAAGCCGATGATGAAAACTGTAATACTAAAGCGAACATGCAAGGCTAAATGACGCTGTAAATTACATGTCTGAGGCACACACAAAAAAAAAAAAAATATATATACCTAATTGTCTGTCTGGACCTAAAAGTAAAACCCACGAAAACCACCCAAATTTATTTTATTACTGCTTTCGCCAAGGTCCAAATGTATGTTCTGTTATCAGTCTGTCTATTTGACACTCCCATTTAGGTCAAACCTTGTAACTCGCTTTTGACTGAGCACATAATTTTAGCATGTAAGTGAATCAGTATCTCCCATGTCAACTCAGTAATATCTCATTTCAAGCTAATTAAATCTTAAACTTTTATTGATTACTTGCGTTGACAAAATGTGAATACCTAGATAATAGCCATCCTTCGTCCAGTCAGCTAAGCACTAAGCAGGTTTAGGGAATATACAATTAAATTATTGAGTAATTACATTATCTATATAGATCATGTACATTATACAGATGATGGTCTAACTAATTATTTTCGATTAAAAATGATCGATTTTATTTTTGAAACAGTTAATTCCCCCTTCCCACGTCATCCCATCCTCCATTGAACATTTGTGGTTTTAATTAAAACTTCTGTAGCAAGGGAAGCAACTAATAAATATTTAAGATGAAATAATAAAATGAGTTACATCCCTTACATGAAAGTGTGATGATATGTTATGTAGGGAGTTTATGTCGAGGTTGGTAAGAACAAAGAAGTTAAATTATAAGACTAGAAAAAAGTAAGGGTAGATCAAAAGTGTTTTATAATACTAGCCATGGGTACCCGTTTCATGTGAATTATAGGCCTATATATTTTTAAATGTTATACTTGTTTGGAAAAATAATTTATAAAATAGTTATTGGTCAAAGCATTAAAATAATGTTTTTATATTTTAATCTGATTTGTCTCAAGCTAGATTTTGTGTCCAACACAATGCCTTAACTGCCTCAACTTACACCGGGTACCCGATATAGCTGAGGCAGCTCAGAGAAACCCTACATCACCTGAGAGTAAGTAACTGCAGCCAAAGTAGACAGAGGTAACACAATAACTCTAATGCTCTCTGCTTTCGTTTTCTTGAAGTAGATAATAGACCGGTGTTGTAGGGTTAAAGACAAGAATACCGGCTTCCGTTCTATGATGTAGCCTCCAACGAAAGCAGTTGCAGCACTTAATTAGCTGCGATGTCTTTAATTAGGTACACGGCGTGCTGACAGAGGCTGGTAATGAGACGATAGAGATGCTTAAAATTACCTTTAACCTTTGAACTGTGCACTAAGCCAGCACACTCACTTCACGTCTTTTTGGCTGTCGGAGGTTTCATAAAAACATGGAATCTAAGTAAAAAACAATAAAAAAAAACAATTTTTTTCAAGAACACAATGACATGTTGCGTTAAACGAATTGCCTGTTTTTTTTTTTTTTTTTTTTTAATAGAGTGAAATTGCGAAGATCCTATGATGTTATAAAATGAAGAGAAGATGTGATATTCCTTGAATAAAATAAAAATACGATGACCCTTGTTTTAATAAAATAAAAATGTGAAGTCCCTTGTTGTAAAAGTTATGTCCCTTATAAATTGTAAAAATAGAACTATACAGACGATTCTAAAGGAAGGAGCAAAAAATTGATACACCTGCACGCTGCCAGCAACAGAAGACTGTCACGTGACTAGACCTGCATTCCAGCCAAGGTAACGGTCTCAGGTAGTGCAGGTATAGATGAGGAATATTGGCTGGAAGTTTGTCATCAGGACCAGATTAGGTTACAGGAAATTGGATGGGTGGGTTACCTGACACATGAAACAACAGGCACCATCCCATTGGCAGACACAGCATCTATTTATATATAATTCTCTTCTTGGAGACCTTAGAAAATACCAAGCTGTAAGCGCGCCTAGCCGCCCCCTCTCTTCCTCTCTAGGCATATACCTACCAACCCCACCCCACATGGTATGGTGAGCTGTGGTTCACACTAAATGTTTACAATCGTAGAGGCGGGTTTAGTGACGGCTATTAGGGGCAGATAATTTGGTTTGAAACTAATTTAAACTTAGGGGAGGTAACTAAGAGGAGGCTGCTTTCACAGGGGGGGGGGGGGGGGGTTGGGGAAAGGATGGGGGGGAGGGTTATCGTCCTTAACGAGCTATTGATAGTGTTTTAAAGCAAATATTTTCAGTGGCAGCATTGGTACTGTCGAATTCACAAATTATGAATTACTGAAAAGTAGAAAAATAAAACAACTAAGTAGCGGCGTATGTTATGCCGCGGGTCGGCTCGCACAGGTTAATAAATGAACCGTTTATTTTTTCACACATACACACACACACGTATATATATATATATATATATATATATATATATATATATATATATCTGTATCATCATATAGATATGTATATATGTACATTTTTAATTTATGTGTGTGTGTGCATTCTGACTCATATAAAGTTAAAAGAAAAGGAAAATTTCGCCCGTATATATTTACCTAATTAATTAGCATAGTTTATAAAGATGCCTGGATATCTCAATAAACACATCTGTTGAAACAAGAACAAAGAACAAAGAACACTCCAAAATGGCTACCAGCATGAGAACAATGTGCACGCCCAACCTATTGGGCGACTACTGTAAACGTTCTGTTTTTTTTAAAGCTGTATATATCAGTTTGAGACAAACGCTGTTTTACCCCAAAATACAGTAAAACTAAATACAGTGTCGCCAAATTTGAACCTTTTCCTAAGGGACCGTGTAATCAATTCTGCTGACGCTCTGATGATTGTACTGTTCCAGGATAAATTGAGCAGGTCATTATTTCCTCACTGTGACGAAAGATATTTGGTGTACCACAGTACGGGATTGGTGATCAAGAATTCTAAGTTGCGATACTAGACGTCAAACAAACGTGGTACAAAAACTGTGAACAATGGAGAGTTAAGTGTAAACAACACAGCGTAAATTGTGTAGAATAAAATATTTCATGTCAATACAAAATCCCTGAACGGTCAGTTTATCTTCAGCAACTTACAAATCAGGCAGCCAAGACCTAGCTGATTGAAACAAGACTTAAGATTAACTCGCTAAACACCCACACTACATCTAATATATGATCCCCATATATAGGATATCGTTGTCTATGACCCCCTACCCGTCTCTGTGATACCTATGTATATGATATCTATGTTTATGACCTTGTGTCTATGATCCCGTGTCTATGACCTCCATGTCAATAAAAATCCATGACTACAACCCCCATGCCTACGACGCCCCATATCTACGACCCCTATGTCTACGACCCCCATGCCTATGACCCACATGTCTACGACCCCATGTCTACGGCCCCCATGTCTACGACCCCCATTCCTATGACCCCCATGTCTACGACCCCCATGCCTATGAGCCCCATGTCTACGACCCCCATGCCTATAACCCCC
The DNA here is from genome assembly GCF_028476545.2 of Physella acuta. Taxonomy (NCBI): domain Eukaryota; kingdom Metazoa; phylum Mollusca; class Gastropoda; family Physidae; genus Physella; species Physella acuta. The sequence goes on along the minus strand of NW_026732853.1, from coordinate 149,181 downwards.
ATATCTACGACCCCATGTCTACGGCCCACGTGTCTACGACCCCCATTCCTATGACCCCCATGTCTACGACCCCCATGCCTATGACCCCCATGTCTACGACCCCATGTCTACGGCCCCCATGTCTACGACCCCCATGTCTCGACCCCTATGTCTACGACCCCCATGTCTACGACCCCCCATGTCTACGACCTCCATGTCTAGGACCCCCATATCTACGACCCTCATGTCTCGATCCCTATGTCTACGACCCCATGTCTACGACCCCCATGCCTATGAGCCCCATGTCTACGACCCCCATGTCTCGACCCCTATGTCTACGACCCCCATGTCTACGACCCCCATGTCTACGACCTCCATGTCTAGGACCCCCATGTCTCGACCCCTATGTCTACGACCCCCATGTCTACGACCCCCATGTCTACGACCTCCATGTCTAGGACCCCCATATCTACGACCCCCCATGCCTATGACCCCCATGTCTAAGACCCCATGTCGAAGATCCTCATGATCCGTGTCTATGACCCCTGTATCTCTGACCCCTGGGTATATAACACCGGTATGTATGACCCCCATGTCTATAACATCCATGTATAGGACCCTCATGTCTACGACCCTCATATCTATGACCCAATGACTGGTGTGCCCCATATCGCCCCCCCCCCCCCAATGTAAACACCAGCAACCATAAAAAAACGCTCCAGGTCCAGAAACATCAGAAACATCACGTGATATTCTGGCCTTGATCTCAAACCTTTCCCAGTTGTACATCGTCTGCCAATAAAAAAACTCATAACGTCTGCTAAACTAACATGAACGGCATGAAAATGATATAAAGATCTGTAGAATAACATCTGGTGACGTCATACCACTCAAAGGTTACATGTGAGCTGTTAATGACAAATAAAATATTGAAAGTAAACATTGAAATGTATGTGTTCAACTGATGTATCATGCATTAAACAGAGCTCATCTGTTTTACTGATGTGTCTTGCGGTAAAAAATGAGTCAGTTTGTCCAGTGTTTGTGTGTGTGTGTGTGTGTGAGTGAGAGAGAGAGAGTGTTTGCTGACCTTTTGTTACATTTGTGTGATAGTTGGTATTGTTACACGTAACCTTTCACGAGCAAAATATTTCTATACTGACTGTTGGCAAATTTTTGTTTCCTGTAGTATATCGCAGCTTTATTTTATCTTCATTCTATTCTAACTTCAGTCAGTATATTTTAACTTTCTGTAACATATTGTGGCGTTCTACATATTTTACCTTCATTTTATTATAGCTCCATGTAGCAAGTTTTGGCTTTCTATTTTGCATTTTCCATGCAGCGTATTTAAGCTTGATGCAGCATATTTTACACTCGGCAAATCTTTGCTTCTTGCAGCATATTGAAGCATACTTCAATAAACAGCACATACGTACGCCGATGTATATAGGAGACATTAAAGATTGAGTTACGTGTTGATTATATTAACAAAATAATTATTTTTAATTATTTTTAAAATTATAATTATTAAATTATAGTCATAGTGAGATTGTGTATATGTGTAAAGTGGTGGGGAGTGTGGCATTTGTGTGAGGTGTGATGTGTGTGATGTAGGTGTAGTTGTGTGTGTGTGTGTGTGTGTGAGAGAGAGAGAGAGAGCTGTCATGTACTCTACCATTGAGTGTTATCTAGAGGCAATGTCTCCAGCATTTGTTTTCACATTGTTTTATCCCGTGTAAGATATATATATATATATATATATATATATATATATATATATATATATATATATATATATATATCGTTTGTTCTTGTTTACTTGAACTAAATGATCCTGGCGATCCTGAATAATGCCTAGTTGTATCCTATGTATGTGTAGTTCTGTACCAACCTTTCTACTACATTATCGTGTACACAAAGTGGGTGTGGAACAGTTGGCCAACTGTATAATTATTGATACAATTAGATCTTAAGATAAATTAACATTTTCATAACTAGCAGCCTGAATAAAGACATAAAGGCTAATTAACCTGACATTGAAAGAGGGATAACTCTTTGTTTCCCGGACAAAACGGATTACATAATTAATTAGCTACGTGTTAGGAGAGATGTTATAGGTTTTATTGTCTGCAAACTTAGAGGTGAGTTAAAAGATACTCAGTGTGAGTCAACTGTCTATACAGCTGTTAAATTAGATGTCAGTTGTCAATTTGTAACACGATACAGTTAGAAACAGTTAACTTGTCGGCATTAAATATAATTTAAATTAAATTATTTAATCCACATTATTTACTCAGTTCATGCATAATTTCATCCAATTTGTTTAAAATAATGCCATATTCAATACAAATACATAAAGGTGTGGACTGGCCCACCGGTGCTGTACTAGGGCAATTTTGTTTAAAATTGCCAAGTTAATTTCGATCAAGTTGATCGCACACACAAACACACACACATTTATATATATATATATATATAAATGTTATATATAAATTTATAATATATATATATATATATATATATATATATATATATATATATATATATATATAGTTAGTTATATATAAAATCGCCTTATGTTGTAATCATTCATAATTGTAGTTGAAAGGATTTTACCCATGAAGATACCAGTTCGTTCATTTCCTTATTTCTTTATTTTGTTCTGAGTTTAGAACGTAGCCTACACCTTGAATGATCTAATAATCCAAATATTCATGTTTTATTCAAAATGCCAATACTCTTATAAGGATCCTCAACTTTTATTTTATTTGTGTTCAATCTATTTCCCAATTTAACTCTCTTTAAAACAAAAATCCTGGCTTTGCTCTTCTTTCAATTTATAAATTGTAACGCGTCTCCTTTTATTTTCAGACACTACCGAGGGAGTAGTGAGGGGGAGGGGGGGGGCAATAAGCATTTACCGCCAGCTGTAAATGTAGCCAAACATTTTATTTTGAGAAACTTAAAGTTCTTCACGGATGGGTAAAGAGAAACGAAACAAATAATAAAATGTGTCGTTTTAAACTGGGTCTTCCCGCTCGGAAAATGTCAACACATTATTTGGATTGGTTTACAAAAAATCAACAATTCCTAAAATTAGTTCATCCCACCCCAAACATCAACATATTCTAGAATTCGTCCACCCCACCAACAACATCAACAATTTCTAGAATTCGTCCACTCCACCAACAACATTAACAATTTCTAGAATTCGTCCACCCCACCAACAACATCAACAATTTCTAGAATTCGTCCACCCCACCAACAACATCAACAATTTCTAGAATTCGTCCACCCCACCAACAACATTAACAATTTCTAGAATTCGTCCATCCCACCAACAACATTAACAATTTCTAGAATTCGTCCACCCCACCAACAACATCAACAATTTCTAGAATTCGTCCACCCCACCAACATCAACAATTTCTAGAATTCGTCCACCCCACCAACAACATCAACAATTTCTAGAATTCGTCCACCCCGCCAGCAACATCAACAATTCCTATGATTGCTTCACGTGCCCTCAAACCGTCTATCAACTTACAACCTCTCCTCTTTATTTATCACAAGCCTGATGACGTCAGTACACCAGGTACAATGGAACTGGCAGGATCTTTTATTCCATCTACCTGTTTTTCATTCACCTGCACCGGTAGATCTATTCCAGTCAAATGATCTTATTGGAACTAACTTTGTTTCTAATTGTCCCACTCCACTCCGTAGATTGTGTCACTTTGCCTGCGTGCTCCTGGCTAAGATAAACAACCGCGGTTCTTAACGTTTGTTTTCCTTACGTTGTTCCTCTGTAAAATACAGGCGCGCCAGAGGGGCGGGTTTGATCCCGGCTTTTAAGATGTGCACAGTGGAAACAAACGGTTCTGTGTTTTGAATATTCTGTCCTCAGCCTTTCCATTGTTGCTTCAAGGGCTGCTTCACTTCAAAGGCCCGGTAGCCCAATGTTGGTTTATGATAATTGCGTCATCAGGATAACTTAGTTCGCCTAATGAATGAGGTTAACAGGCTCCGCCTTCTCAGACGTAGCTCATCCAATTACAGGCGTTTACGTCACACAAAAATGGCGGTTGTCTGTCATGTGGTTAAGTCACATGATCTGGTGGCTACACAGATCTCATGAAGTCTAGACTAGCTACACAAATGCTTGTCTCGTTCAAATAAATCTACCTATTTATGTTTGCCCACAACTCCATGTATCTATCTTTTATTAATATCACAACTTATGTCGCCCTACGCCCAAACTCATGTTGCCCCCACCATGTGTATACAGCACCCCACGCCCCACTTATTTCGCCCACCGTTGTGTGTCCAGCGTCCCACACCCCAATCATGTGGCCCCCACCCTTGTGTATCCAGCGCCCTACGCCCCACTTATACCGCCCACCCTTATGTATCCAGCGCCCCATTTATATCGCCCACCCTTGTGTATCCAGCGCCCCACGCCCCACTTATATCGCCCACCCTTATGTATCCAGCGCCCCATTTATATCGCCCACCCTTGTGTATCCAGCGCCCCACGCCCCACTCACGTTTACCCAACACCCGTCACTGTTAGCCCAGCGCATATTTTCCACGTGACCCCTGCTGCTATCCATCCACCGCATCACGTGATCCGTATGTTTATTTACCTATGTGCTAGTGGGAGCACCCTCTTGTGGGGGGCAGCTCTAATAATACTGACAGAGCTGCGGAGACTCTCTTATTCGTGTTGATTCAAACTTCATCAACACATTTGTTTTTATGCCTCACACGTGACTAATTAACATATTTAACTTAATCGTTTGCAGGCAAGTCAGACATGGTTTTAGAATAAAAATGTCGACATTGATAAATTACATGTACAAAAGATATGTTGTTCTGGTATTAAAGTTATTTGTTTCATAAAAGTGTCGGGACAATTCCGTTTTATGGTACCATGTAGGTGGCAGACTAATTGATCTATTGCTACAATAATACATTAGCAAAGTCCAAATATTACCCAACTAAAGGTGTAAACAAAAACGGCAGTTAGAAAGCTTAATTCCTAACGATATTATGACACGAGAAACATAAATAAACAATTATGATAGATATTTTATTTATTGTTTACGATTGTACCCAGAAACTATAGCATTCACACGATACTCTGCTATTGTTAGGCATATCTAACCAGATCCACCACCACATCCCTCCTTACACCCACCCTTACACACACCTTAACGTAACCATAACATCCACCATTACATCCACCATTACATGCACCCTAACATCACCATTATATCCACCATTACATCCATTCTTTCATCTACCCTAACACTCACCCTTACACTCCCCTTAACATCCACCATTACATCTACCATTACATCCATTATTACATCCACCTTTACATTTACACCTAGTCACCATCAGATCCACGTTTAGATTCAATATCTAGTCCACCATAGCTTCAACCCTTACACCCATCAACTGATCCATTACATTCGCCTTGCATCCATCAACTGATCCACTACATCCACCTTGCATCCATCAACTGATCCACTACATCCACCTTGCATCCATCAACTGATCCATTACATCCACCTTGCATCCATCAACTGATCCACTACATCCACCTTGCATCCATCAACTGATCCATTACATGCACCTTGCATCCATCAACTGATTCAACAGATCCACCTTTATACCCAACAACATATCCACCAAATCCAACCTTACATCCACATGATCCACCAGATCCACCATATCCACCCGATCCACTGACATCAAGAAGACATCAAACTCCCGTCTCATCTTTCTGTCAACAGTGACCTGATTCCGTGCCAGGATCGCATGAAATAAACACCTCTACCAAAGACTATTTGTCTAACTCCAAGCCTATCTCCCGCCCTCTGATGCTTGCCTTTTAGCAGTACCACAAAACACATCGCAGACGGCACGGACGTGCTAGAGGCTGATACACTGGTCCTCTGCCTTTCTGCCACGTTTTATTCGACTTGTTGCAGTTTGTAGGTCAAGAAAATAAAGCACAGGCGCACAAAAAGAAAATTGTTTTCTATTGACACAAGTCAACACAAATAAAACCGAAATAGTCGTCCCTGTTTATTTTTACAATGCAACAGTTGCGGCGCGGATATTACAGCGGATGCGGTAGTTTATATCGGCAGTTAAAAATAGCTATTGACTTTCATGTAATAAATTATATTTGCCTATTACAACAAAAGTTTCAAAGTGTTTTCTTGAAACCCGTTGAGTACAGTCGATACATTGGCCAGTCTGTCCATTGGCCAGTCTGTCCATTTGGCCAGTCTGTCCATTGGCCAGTTTGTACATTGGCCAGTCTGTCCATTGGCCAGTTTGTCCATTGGCCAGTCTGTCCATTGGCCAGTCTGTCCATTGGCCAGTCTGTCCATTGGCCAGTCTGTCCATTGGCCAGTCTATCCATTGGCCAGTCTGTCCATTGGCCAGTTTGTACATTGGCCAGTCTGTCCATTGGCCAGTCTGTCCATTGGCCAGTTTGTACATTGGCCAGTCTGTCCATTGGCCAGTCTGTCCATTGGCCAGTCTGTCCGTTGGCCAGTCTATTTATTGGCCAATAAGTTTTATTGGCCAATCTTTCTAGAGGCCAGTCTGCCTGATGTTCAGTTCGCGTGCTGTAATAAATGATTTTCAGTGATGTTGACATTGCCTGTTTTTATCCCATCACCCAATGTTGAGGACATCGCCTGTTTCTATCCCACCACCAAATATTGAGGACAACGCCTGTTGCTACCCCACCATCCGATGCTACGAACGAACCCCAGCGCGCCCATAGATTTGCACATCTCCCTCAGACCTTGTATAAACAAAGCTAAGTGCCGGAGCACACATGGTGAGCAGTGCGGTGCTCACGCGAGTACTGATGATAAATTTGACACTTCTGCTACGGCATGAAACGATTGCTTACGTCACTGACACGTTCGTTTCTGCTTGCGTGAGTTTGTGATTTAACGAGGCTAGTTACTCACAGCTTGACCTTCGACCTTCTCGCTGGGTGGGGGGGTTAAAAAACAACACCAAAAACCTCTTATCGTAAGTAAAAACATCACTTCCATTGGCCTGGTTTTGTCTTGCTACTTTTGTCAGATGCTTTTGAGCTTGTATCGGATCGAGGAAAATCTCCCATTAATTTAGTCCATGTGTGTTAGATTTGTCTGTGATTTAGACAATTTAACCAACAACTTCGAGTGTAGCTTTATGGGATAGATTTTCTTTGAATCTGACTCCCCTACCTGTAAATGACTGTTGCGTTAACCTACAGGTAGATCATTTAGATAAGACTGCAACTCCGACTGTTACACCAGACTTTTACCTCTCAAATCAGAATAGGCTTAGAAATTCAGACTAAAACTCACGTGAGGTGAGTCCAAATATTCCAGGAATCCAGGTGGAATCGTCGTCTGTGAGTTAGTCGTCGTGGAGGTTCGCACAGCTTACACTGTATGAGGTCTGCTTTCGTCCTAGGAGGTCAGGGGTCACAGTGTGGCCGGATGTCAAGGTCAGATTATACCTGGTAGGTGATGGTTTGTGGGAGAGGTGGGGACGTGGAGGGTGTAACCGGAAATTAAAAGTCAGGAAAAAAGTCACAGGTAATGTCACCGTATCGATTTCCTTGCAATATCTGGCGCGCCAGTAAATTTGGGTTGTAATTTTTGTAAAAATAATATTTAGAAACTTTAAAGGCGTTAGATTTTAACGCAAGATTTTACTCAAGAAGTAAAAATGAAATAAGAAAATGCTACTTAGTAACCTCGTAATTTGTTACAACTTTTTTATTACAAAAAAGGTATATATAAATCGTAAAACAAAAGTCATCATACACATACTATATTTACTTACAAATATTTAAAATGTTAGCAATCTTGTAAATTCATTATATTTTGATTTATATTTTGACCATAGTTGTATTTGTTAACATTTTTGTGCGTTACCAAATAAACTATGAAAATAATTTGATCTATGTTACTTATTGAATGGTATATGCATTTGTCTCTTATATTATACGGTTTAAATACACAATAATTAACAAATGCATTAGCAAATTCCATACAAACCAAAACGGTTATTTTTTTCAAGTGACTTTATTTCATGTGACTTTATTTCCTATGACTTTATTTCCTATGACTTTATTTCCTATGACTTTATTTCCTGTGACTTTATTTCCTGTGACTTTATTTCCAATGACTTTATTTCCTGCGAGAAATACCGGAATGATTTGAAAATTCCATGAGGATGTGTTATGACCGGGATGGTGTGTTTTGACTATGGTGAGTTAAGAACGGGGGGGGGGGGGGGGTGTAAGCCGTAGAATGAAACAAATGTTTTACACTCAGTCAAATCCCTGATTGATGGTGAAATGTGCGTCAAAATGTCGACGCCTTTTTCTCAAATGTGAAACTCAAACATAACTTTTAAAACTGGCCACGCTCAAAGTCCCCTCACCCACCCCCACCCCCCTCCCCCGTCTCTACTTTCCTCCCCCCCCCCCCACCAGGCTTGTGACGGGTGATTTGGTTATCTTGTATAATTGGTGCCAGTAATTACTGACGTCAAAACAACCGGTTAAAAATTAGCCGGCTTTTCTGTTTACAGTTCACATTATATTTCCTCTACAGCCCTCTCTCTCTGCGTCAAAGTTGGAGACTGGGGTAAGATTTACAAGGTAGAAATAGATTGAACTTGACTGGGGTAAGATTTACAAGGTAGAAATAGATCGAACTTGACTGGGGTAAGATTTACAAGGTAGAAATAGATCGAACTTGACTGGGGTAAGATTTACAAGGTAGAAATAGATCGAACTTGACTGGGGTAAGATTTACAAGGTATAAATAGATCGAACTTGACTGGGGTAAGATTTACAAGGTAGAAATAGATCGAACTTGACTGGGGTAAGATTTACAAGGTAGAAATAGATCGAACTTGACTGGGGTAAGATTTACAAGGTAGAAATAGATCGAACTTGACTGGGGTAAGATTTACAAGGTAGAAATAGATCGAACTTGACTGGGGTAAGATTTACAAGGTAGAAATAGATCGAACTTGACTGGGGTAAGATTTACAAGGTAGAAATAGATCGAACTTGACTGGGGTAAGATTTACAAGGTAGAAATAGATCTAACTTGACTGGGGTAAGATTTACAAGGTAGAAATAGATCGAACTTGACTGGGGTAAGATTTACAAGGTTGAAATCGAACTTGACTGTGGTAAGATTTACAAGGTAGAAATAGATCGAACTTGACTGGGGTAAGAGTTGTACGATAGAAAAATATTTTAAAGAATTTCGCATTTCACAAAATCGTTGTTTAATTGCAACGGTTAGCTAATTATACGTCGAAACACTTAATTAGCTAAACTGGAAATATAAAATCTGTTGAAACCCAACCTAATGCAGCAAAAAACTACATTCATCAAATTCACCTTCCAAATGAGCACGCAATTAACTGCCTGCACTTTTTTTTTGTTCTCTAGTGGGCTATAGGCAATTTTACGTTTTCTTACCTTGATCTCTAGTGGGCTATCTGTACTTTAAAGTCTTAATTCCTGGATCACTAGTGGGCTATCTGTACTTTAAAGTCTTAATTCCTGGATCACTAGTGGGCTATCGGCACTTTTAAGTTTTAATTTCAAACTTCAATAGTTTAGATACAAACAATTTGCATTTGAAAAAAAGTATTTGAGGTCGGACTAAACAGCGCCAACTGTTCAATATTTACAAAATAAAATTTTAGCTTTCCACACTATTTCAAGCCCAAGGATTCTGTTTTTTTGATGTGCGACACATGTGCGTTTATCAATATCATGTGTAGATTCTGGTATTTTTTTGTTGTTTGAAGATTGTAAAAATAGGTTTCAAGTTTTAAACCACATGGGTTCACAGTCAGCAAAATTAATACCTCAATAATCACAGAGTCGAATATTGATAATTGATACCACGGATATTTAGCCGTGTCTTTGATCAACTCCTCGATTACTTCCCCTTGTTTGTAATGTTATTTCAGGGCTGTGTTGCAACGATCGCCTCCCCTGAGTGGCTGCGGATTTTTATGCCATTCAAATTGGCAATTTATTTGAAATCTGCCTGAAACGAAAACGGCGCCATATTCCTGGAATAATTCCACAGAGCTTCGCCTCCATTACGTTTCCCGCGCTTCTCTCCATCTGAGTTTAAAATGTTTTTAAATCTCCTCTACATGCATGTTTCTCTATCGAACTGTAGCCATGTTCGAACTTTCTAGAAATGATGTCGACGTGGTGAGATGGATTCAGGTAAATTGGCTGTGGCTGCAGATGAGTACTTCAAACGTGAGTTGTGTATGCGAGTACAGAGAGGTGTAATGCATGCTCAGTGAAATGTTAAACATTTATTTGGGTAAGTTTGGAAAACAGATGGTTTATAGCATTGACAGATGTCGTTTAAAATCAAACTTGCCTTGCATATTTTGGTGTGGAGTATTTGGAAAATTAAAAATAATAAAAAATAAAAGTAAATTCGAAATATCGCTAACATGTAAAGAACTAAAATTATAGCTTTGCAGATAAACTAAGCAATTATAAAGTTCCGCAGATACCTCTATCGGCTAAAATCCGCAGAAATAATAATTCGCAACTGTTAAATTCTATAGAAAAAAGAACGTTAAAACTCCAAAATAAGGACAGAGATCAGAAAGTGATGTGACAAAAAAAAAAAAAAAAAAAACTGGAAGCGGCCAGATAAGAATCTGTGCATAAGGGGGGGGGGGGCTGAAGTTGGGGGTGGGGTGGGGTAAACTTGGGGGTTGGGGGTGAAGTTGGGGGGCTGGGGTAGCTGAAGACGGGTGTTGGGTGAACTCTCCCAAGGGTTGGATGTCCGATAACGAGAAATGGTTATGTAACTGTTCTAGAAGTTTCTGGTGCAGCTTTAGCTAGTGCACTAGAACAACCTGTTCCCATATGTATTGCCGATGTTTTTGGTACAAATTTATACTGGTCATCTGCGGGCGCTATGTAGCATTTCTGATCTGATTACATAACTAATTTACTTAAATTAGAATGTTTCAGCTAAGTAAACCTGACCCAATTAGCTGTCGGTGTCAACAAACTAAAGCCATTATATCCTTACAAGGGTACTTTTAAACTGCTACATTTTACACTACACCAGCTTAAACTATGTTAATAAATACTTCAATATATTTACTGAAGGTTTACTGCGCATAATATTTACATTTATTCAACATTCTATTTCAACAATAAATTAAAAATATGTTTACTAATACATTTTATGCAATAACTATGATAAACTATCTTTAAAATGACACGTTCAAAACAATTCAATGCTACAAAAAACACATATTATTCAACACATTGATACAACTTTTTATACTACATTTCACTTATTTCCCATTGTTTGTCATATTTCTAATCTTAGCTCCCAATTATCATTTATTACACGCTCTATGTCTGTTTGTGTAATCAGAAAACTAAAGGGATGTGCACTTTAATGTTTCTTATTTCTCCAATCATCATGCAAGCGTTGAACTTGGCAACTTTTCGCTCACGTTTCTCTTGTATTTCACATCATCTTCCCACTCTGTTTACTCATACCACTACACAATAGGAGATATTTATTTGAGAAATTCCCCGGCTTTAAGCGAGGGTAAAAATCGCAGCCAACCATCCGTTTCCTGCAGTAATGATGATCGAAACGCACCTGAACATCCCGATGTTTCAGTCCCCACTTCGGGTACCTCTGCACATGTTACGGTGAAAATTTTACCGGAGATGTTTAAAAAAATAAAATAAATTAACCAACACGTGAGTTTATTTTTTTTAAACATGTGAGAAAATGTAAATAAAAACTAGAGGAAGATGTCTTGAAGACGCTTGCACCGATGACCTCTGCGTAAATAGGTCTGGGACCTGCACGGACTTCAGGGCATTCTGGGAAACGCATCAAGATCTAAAAGGAAATTCCGAGTTGTCCTCCCCTGTGTGAAGAAAAATACGCGCCAGATTCCCGCAATTGAATTTTTTTTTAAAGATTGTCATTTAATTTATTTATCTGAAAATGTTAAAAGCAAGAAGTGGAAAGTTTGGATAAAGTTTTTAAACGTGTGATTGGTTTGTGAGGGTTTAGCCTTCAGGAAATAGAAAAAGTTTTTAGACGTGTGTGATTGGTTTGTGAAGGTTTGACCTTCAGGAAATAGAAAAAGTTTTTAGACGTGTGTGATTGGTTTGTGAAGGTTTGACCTTCAGGAAATAGAAAAAGTTTTTAGATGTGTGTGATTGGTTTGTGAGGGTTTGTGAGGGTTTAGCCCACATGAAATAGACAAATTATTCGTTGGTGGTATGGCCATCAGAAAATAGCCAAGTTTCAGAAATGACGTTAGTTTGTGGTTTCACCTTCATGAAATAGACAAGTTTTACAAATGTCATTGTATGGCCTTCTGGAAATAGACACGTTTATTGAGAACTTAAAAAGGTATTTCGTTTTTATCCAAACGTTGACAGTTCCATGGATTAGGATAATGGCAATGGTTTGGGTTATGGACCACGACTGAGGTCAGGGTTGGTGTAGCGATACCAAAAGAAAACTGAAATCGAATACATCACGCCGAGGTTTTAATCCACTTTAAAGATTGGGTACACCTATAGAAACTGTATGTTATGTAAGGTTAGATCAGCTGAAATAGGTTGCTTGATCTGACGTAGATCTAGTCATGCCTTTCAGTTACTGACGTAGATCTACCTTACAAATGTCAGGCCCGCCAATAGCTGAGGTAGATCTACTTGTCAGGCCAGCATGTTACTGACGAAGATCTACTTGTCAGGCCAGCATGTTACTGACGTAGATCTACTTGTCAGGCTAGCATGTTACTGACGTAGATCTACTTGTCAGGCCAGCATGTTACTGACGTAGATCTACTTGTCAGGCCAGCATGTTACTGACGTAGATCTACTTGTCAGGCCAGCATGTTACTGACGTAGATCTACTTGTCAGGCCAGCATGTTACTGACGTAGATCTACTTGTCGGGCCAGCATGTTACTGACGTAGATCTACTTGTCAGGCCAGCATGTTACTGACGTAGATCTACTTGCCAGCATGTTACTGACGTAGATCTACCCCAGGATTGTAAGTCCAGCCTGTTACCCTTTAATTAAGTGTTCTAGACATCCCAGCATCTCCACAGGCACCAGCAGATAAGCACCGGTGTAGAGCAATAAAAACACCTGAGATATAGTTGCACTTTTTGCTATCTCAAATACATTTGTTTCGCGTATATTACTTTGTTTTTAACACTTTAAAAACACATTTAAAAAAAAAACTGATTTGCTTGTAGATTCGATTTACATTAGTCAAAGAACATTTAGAATTTTTTTTTTATGGAAGCAAGCTTAACCACCTGCTGATTATATGGCTGGAGGGGGGGGGGGGTTGGGGGGGGGGGGGTTGTTAGAGCAATAATATCGAGGGGACAGAAATACATGGGATAAGGTTTATGGATGGAAGGTAGGGGCAGTGTTTCTTTCAGACTCTTTTCTCCAGGGGAGGCGGGCACTGTAAAAGTATATATTTTCTATATAAACTCTATTTCGTTCGAGGGAGGGGGTGGTAGACGCACCGGGGGAGGGGGTAAAGTTAATTCTTCGAGACAACAAACATATTGGTATACGGTTCGTCCGGAAGAATATGTAGGGGGAGGGGGGGGGCGTCTGTGGGAGGTAGGGGATAGAGACAACAATCAGTACTACAATACGGTTAGTCAGGACTCATAAAATCATATGGTGGGTAACCAAACTAATTATAACAGGCTGTCTGGGGGGGGGGGGGGAGGGGGCGACCCGCGGAGAGAAGAAACAGTGTCATTGTTTATGAGGTGAGACACTCCGTCAGGGCCCATCTCCAGGCTGACAGACAGGTGCACCTACTGCTAGAGTTCTTGTAACGCCAGCTCAACAGGCGCCGGTGTGTGTGTGTGGGGGGGGGGGGGGGGATCGTGTAGCCAGGGTAACGGTGAGATGAAGCGTGGAGAGCTCCACTCATCCAGATGGAGGATGTTGGGTTATCGTTCCTGTCGTTACTCAGCTAGGTGGCAGCACTGACGTAGTTTACACCTTCAGCTGTTGATTAAGGCATCAGTTGACAATGTGGGGAAGATTGGTAATAAACACAGGTACTCATGGTGTGAACGTGTGTGGGTGTGTGAGGGTGCGTGTGGTGGGAGTAGGGTTGATGGGTGTGGGGGCGGTGTTTATGCGTGGAAGATATATGGTTGTGTGGAGATGTGTGATGGGTGTGTGTATGTGAGTGGGGGGATGAGTGTGATTGAAAAGTATCTTGGAGTATGTGGGCGATGGGCATATAGGGTTATGAGTGTGTGGGGTGAGTGGGGATGTAGCAATCTCAGATTTTGATTGCATAAATTAAATTGAATTTTTTTACCTTTCTTAAAGATAAAACATATCATTGACACATTTTTTAAATACCTATGATTTAACGTCGATTTTTTAAAAAAATTATTACCAGTAGATAGTTTAAAATAACAGACAATCTTATTTAAACATTGATACATATTAATTGACTTCATAAGTTTAGTCTTGCCCATTTTTTATAGTGCCTATAAAATATTTTTATTTTTTTACCCTTTTCACAGTGTACTATCCTTCCCCCCCCCCCCCCCCCCCCCCCATGAAAGCAGAAGATGACTGAGAAATATGGCATAGAATTATGAAAAAGTCAACAGTGGTACCCCAACGACCCCTGGAATTACGGACATATTGACTGGCTGATTTTATATTACTTTAACGTTTTGAAACTCTACAATACAGATATTATGTGAACCAGTTGATGCGTTACTAGAGACCGATTATATCAAACGTTTTGGTGAACTTTAATGGACACTATAATAACTCTTGCTAGGATATGAGTTTACCCACTAGATAACAAATAATAAACATTTTATTTTAAGTCTTTGATTACCAAAACTTTGCTTTCAGAAGCACGGCCCGCTGTCGCTGATGACTTAGAATCATGAAACACGGTTAAAACTATTGAATCAAAGCGAAAAGACGTGATTGATTTGTCTGCCCTTGGAGTCAACGTTTAAATTAGTACTAGAGTTATTCCCCTCTGTGCCCCTAGCACTTTCTCCAATCAAATTTGTGTCAACAAAACTAAACCAAGCGTACTGAGGCGGGGGTGGTGGGGGTGGGGTGGGGGAGAGGGGGGGCACACGGGGGGTCTGGGGCAGAAAATATGAGGTCATACGTGGACTAAAACAGACAACTTTAGGTCATCTTAGGGTGGTCAAATATTGACAGAGACCTGGCCAAGTTATTCAGTTGATTCTTCATGTTGGGTCAGTCAAATATAGTCAAATCTTGTCTGATGTCAAGTGATTATTGCTACAGCCAGTCTTGGGCGACTCGAGTATTGCTACAGCCAGAAGTGAGTTTATCGACTACAGAGACAGCTACAGCTAGTCGTAAGTCAGCTGAGTATTGTTACAGCTAGCTGTGTTAGGTGAGTATTGCTACAGCTAGCCGTTAGTCAGTTGACTGCTGCTACATTGAGTTCTGCAATTAAAACGTGCATGAATTTTCCATATTAGATGCACATATTTACGTTTAAAATCTAATGTTCATTTACATTCAACCCCGGATGTAATTTACATTCAATATCTGATTAATTTACACTCAATATCTGATGTACATTACACTCAATAGCTGATGCAACTTAATTCAATTTCTGATGTAATTTACATTAGATATCTTATGTAATTTACACTCCATAACTGATGTAATTTACATTCAATATATGATGTAAATTAACATTATGTATGAAGTACAAAAGAAGCAGAAAAAAATCCTTCAAAAAGTCAGGAACGTGTTTGAAGTGTAGCTATAAGAGAAAAGAAAAACAACTGTTTGATGTTTTTTTTATGCCTAATCAGAAAATTCCGAAACGCTAAATTAAATATTGAATAAAATATAGCTACTTTTACCACTTTCAAATATCCTGCATCGATATATAAGCCGACTTAAATATTTGTACTCTAAATGGCGATTAACTAGAGGCTTTACGGGGAAAAACGAAACCCACGCCAGCTAATTTAGCAAGTTTTCTATATTAAAAAACTGGAATGCTGAAGACACACCGCACATTCTGAAAGCTACTTAGAATTAACTCACCGTTTTATTTTTGAAGTATTGTAGTATTTTGTATCCTGCTATATGTCAAGGTACATCTCTCCATTGGATTTAAAGACGGAAATATGCGGAACTTTTTAAGCTGACGTCTTGTCAAAAGGTATTTGTCCACCTCATGTTGGATTTGGTTTGTAGAAAGTATGTGTATGATTATGTGTGATTGTATGAGAATACAAAAGCTAAAGCCGTTCTTGTGGAAAAAATTCTTCGCCACCTACATTGAGAAAGTGTGAAAAGAAACTATGAAAATAAAAGAAAAAAATTAAACAAATGATTTAGTTTCTAAAGAATTATTTTGTTTTGAACGAAAAAAGAGTAAAATCTTAGCGTTCAAATGGTGTTAGTTTAGCAACTGTTAACATTATCTCACTCAAACAAATATTAACAATGCCTAAACCACTTAAGCCGCTGTTAACATTATCATCGTCACGGAAATATTAACATTACACCAGACTATTTTAACATTACCTCAATTAGGCCACTATTTTAACATTACCTCACTTAGGCCGCTATTTTAACATCACTAAAACTCTAGCTATGCAACTTTGCCTTATGCAAGTAAAGATTTAAAGAAGCCAAAATGTGTCAATATCGAACCAGTAAAAATGTTGATAAGATTTGTGAACTGCCATCTGGCTAATTAACCTCACGACATGGTTACATTAACAGGCTAATTGTTAAAATCTACATGGGACATTAACAGTTGCCATCTTCACACGATGACATTTAAAAGCACGTATTTTACAATCAATTTATTAAAAAGAAAAATTTGAAAAAAAAAACAAACCCGGAAATCTTTTCGTTTTGATTTTTGCCGTAAAAAACCGGCAACCGTGCCATGCGTGGAAATGGCGTGTGGAAATCTCGTCAATTCTCGTTATTTTTAAACCCATGCGAGAAAAACGTTCTCTGCTAATTACAAGCGGTGCGCCAAGCTCCCTCAATTAGCCACCGTACCTACAGGTCGGCAGGCACAAAGCTAATGATACGAGAGACACAACCTGCACAATCCTGGCTAGATCATAAAAATACACGTTAAATCATAATTATGAGACGCAGACGTCAAATTTGTTACTGGAAAAAGTGCGAGGTAAAATCACAGAACAAAAAAAAAAACAGCACGGAATTAAATGAGAGAAGTTGGTGTCCGAAACTCGTGTCTAAAAATAGTCTATTTGACAGGGGATATTTTAGCGGTGGCCAGCCAGCTCAGAGCGGAAAAACGTTTTTTTTTTTGTTGGATTGGATTAGTTTTTTTTAGTGATGTCAGCCGGTGCATGCAAATCACGTGATAGAACAGTGATGTTAAAAACCTGGACTGGATGTGTCAATCACATTTCTGCTGCTTTAATAGAATTTGATATTTTGTCATGGAACTATTTAGGAAGCTTTCAAATGTTTGTCTTTGAAGGTATGTAGATGTTGACGTATATGTTGATGAGACTAATTAATGACTACACAATACAATGCTCATGTGCAATGGAACTATTGACGCGTGAGTAGTCGAAGAATTGTATCAATTTCTTAAAAAGTCTAAACATAAATAGAATCTTAAGAGCCCTGTCTTTCTAGAAATAGTGCTATGGGTTTAAAATGTGCACAACGCTTGTGATATATATTGCACATTTTTGTGTTATAAAAGTGTACAATTTCCTAGGTGCAGAACCAGTAGATGGCTAGTACAGATGTCTCATTAGGCCGTGATGTTCGGTTCTTTGTTCTATATTGCATATTTATTTCACTTTTTTAAATTGGCAGTTTTCATTGCAGGTGAGGGGTTTTTTTTTCATGTTTTCCTATTCGATTTTTATTTCTTTTTTATTTCACACTTAAGTTTCTCATTTTTATTGCACACTTTTGTTCCATACTTTTATTTTACACTTTTTGCCTTTAGTTTCACATTTTTGTCTCAAACTTTTGTTTCATACCTTTATTTTACACAATGAACTTCACACTTTTATTTTAGACTTTATTTAGTTTCACATTTTGTTTCACACTTTTTATTTCATACTTTTATTTTCACAATGTGCTTCATACTTTTTATTTAAACCTTTGTGTTTAACACTTTTTTTTTACTTGCAGAAAACTTAATCCTACATAGATAATGTCGATAGAAAGGCCACGCATTTCAATAGCAGATGACCAAACCAGCAAGATACCTGAAATCTCCAGGGCAAAGCACTAGCAGGATGGTCAAGAAAATTCTGAAGGCATTACCTAGAGGATGACGCAAGAAAGATGGGTTACTACTGGAGACAGTTGGAGAAACTAGCACAAGAAAGATGGGTTACCACTAGGGACAGTTGGAGAAACTAGCACAAGAAAGATGGGTTACCACTGGGGACAGTTGGAGAAACTAGCACAAGAAAGATGGGTTACTACTGGAGACAGTTGGAGAAACTAGCACAAGAAAGATGGGTTACCACTGGGGACATTTGGAGAAACTAGCACAAGATAGATGGGTTACTACTGGAGACAGTTGGAGAAACTAGCACAAGAAAGATGGGTTACCACTGGGGACAGTTGGAGAAACTAGCACAAGAAAGATGGGTTACCACTAGAGACAGTTGGAGAAACTAGCACAAGAAAGATGGGTTACCACTGGGGACAGTTGGAGAAACTAGCACAAGAAAGATGGGTTACCACTGGGGACAGTTGGAGAAACTAGCACAAGAAAGATGGGTTACCACTAGAGACAGTTGGAGAAACTAGCACAAGAAGGATGGGTTACCACAGGGGACAGTTGGAGAAACTAGCACAAGAAAGATGGGTTACCACTAGAGACAGTTGGAGAAACTAGCACAAGAAAGATGGGTTACCACAGGGGACAGTTGGAGAAACTAGCACAAGAAAGATGGGTTACCACTAGAGACAGTTGGAGAAACTAGCACAAGAAAGATGGGTTACCACTAGAGACAGTTGGAGAAACAAGCACAAGAAGGATGGGTTACCACTAGAGACAGTTGGAGAAACTAGCACAAGAAAGATGGGTTACTATTGGGGACAGTTAGAGAAACTAGCACAAGAAAGATGGGTTACCACTGGGGACAGTTGGAGAAACTAGCACAAGAAAGATGGGTTACCACTAGGGACAGTTGGAGAAACTAGCACAAGAAAGATGGGTTACCACTGGGGACAGTTGGAGAAACTAGCACAAGAAAGATGGGTTACCACTGGGGACAGTTGGAGAAACTAGCACAAGAAAGATGGGTTACCACTGGGGACAGTTGGAGAAACTAGCACAAGAAAGATGGGTTACCACTAGAGACAGTTGGAGAAACTAGCACAAGAAGGATGGGTTACCACAGGGGACAGTTGGAGAAACTAGCACAAGAAAGATGGGTTACCACAAGAGACAGTTGGAGAAACTAGCACAAGAAAGATGGGTTACTATTGGGGACAGTTAGAGAAACTAGCACAAGAAAGATGGGTTACCACTAGAGACAGTTGGAGAAACAAGCACAAGAAGGATGGGTTACCACTAGAGACA
Source organism: Physella acuta (assembly GCF_028476545.2). Classification (NCBI taxonomy): domain Eukaryota; kingdom Metazoa; phylum Mollusca; class Gastropoda; family Physidae; genus Physella; species Physella acuta. The sequence continues at coordinate 129,489 of NW_026732853.1, read as the reverse complement.
GTTGGAGAAACTAGCACAAGAAAGATGGGTTACTATTGGGGACAGTTAGAGAAACTAGCACAAGAAAGATGGGTTACCACTGGGGACAGTTGGAGAAACTAGCACAAGAAGGATGGGTTACCACAGGGGACAGTTGGAGAAACAAGCACAAGAAAGATGGGTTACCACTGGGGACAGTTGGAGAAACTAGCACAAGAAAGATGGGTTACCACTGGGGACAGTTGGAGAAACTAGCACAAGAAAGATGTGTTACCACTAGGGACAGTTGGAGAAACTAGCACAAGAAAGATGGGTTACCACTAGGGACAGTTGGAGAAACTAGCACAAGAAAGATGGGTTACCACTGGGGACATTGGAGAAACTAGCGCAAGAAAGATGGGTTACCACTGGGGACATTGGAGAAACTAGCACAAGAAAGATGGGTTACCACTGGGGACATTGGAGAAACTAGCACAAGAAAGATGGGTTACCACTGGGGACATTGGAGAAACTAGCGCAAGAAAGATGGGTTACCACTGGGGACAGTTGGAGAAACTAGCACAAGAAAGATGGGTTACAACTGGGGACATTGGAGAAACTAGCGCAAGAAAGATGGGTTACCACTAGGGACAGTTGGAGAAACTAGCACAAGAAAGATGGGTTACCACTGGGGACAGCTGGAGAAACTAGCACAAGAAAGATGGGTTACCACTGGGGACAGTTGGAGAAACTAGCACAAGAAAGATGGGTAACCACTTGACTACGGTTGGAGAAACTAGCACAAGAAAAATGGGTTAGAGAAACTAGCACAAGAAAGATGGGTTACCACTGGGGACAGTTGGAGAAACTAGCACAAGAAAGATGGGTTACCACTGGGGACATTGGAGAAACTAGCACAAGAAAGATGGGTTACCACTGGGGACATTGGAGAAACTAGCGCAAGAAAGATGGGTTACCACTAGGGACAGTTGGAGAAACTAGCACAAGAAAGATGGGTTACCACTGGGGACAGTTGGAGAAACTAGCACAAGAAAGATGGGTTACCACTGGGGACAGCTGGAGAAACGTGCACAAGAAAGATGGGTTACCACTAGGGACAGTTGGAGAAACTAGCACAAGAAAGATGGGTTACCACAAGGGACAGTTGGAGAAACTAGCACAAGAAAGATGGGTTACCACTGGGGACAGCTGGAGAAACGTGCACAAGAAAGATGGGTTACCACTGGGGACAGCTGGAGAAACTAGCACAAGAAAGATGGGTTACCACTGGGGACAGTTGGAGAAACTAGCACAAGAAAGATGGGTTACCACTGGGGACAGTTGGAGAAACTAGCACAAGAAAGATGGGTTACCACTGGGGACAGTTGGAGAAACTAGCACTAGAAAGATGGGTTACCACTATGGACAGTTGGAGAAACTAGCACAAGAAAGATGGGTTACCACTGGGGACAGAAGGAGAAACTAGCACAAGAAAGATGGGTTACCACTGGGGACAGCTGGAGAAACGTGCACAAGAAAGATGGGTTACCACTAGGGACAGTTGGAGAAACTAGCACAAGAAAGATGGGTTACCACAAGGGACAGTTGGAGAAACTAGCACAAGAAAGATGGGTTACCACTGGGGACAGCTGGAGAAACGTGCACAAGAAAGATGGGTTACCACTGGGGACAGCTGGAGAAACTACACAAGAAAGATGGGTTACCACTGGGGACAGTTGGAGAAACTAGCACAAGAAAGATGGGTTACCACTGGGGACAGTTGGAGAAACTAGCACAAGAAAGATGGGTTACCACTGGGGACAGTTGGAGAAACTAGCACTAGAAAGATGGGTTACCACTAGGGACAGTTGGAGAAACTAGCACAAGAAAGATGGGTTACCACTGGGGACAGAAGAGAAACTAGCACAAGAAAGATGGGTTACCACTGGGGACAGTTGGAGAAACTAGCACAAGAAAGATAGTGACAGTTAAAGAAACCCTATACCCTATTTCACACTTTTTAACTATTTTTTTCACTCTTTTATTGCACACTTTTTATTTTACCCTTCACACGTGATAAAACAAATGTATAACTTCAAATGCAGACCGACATAAACATGTGACTTTTCCTACACCATCCACGCCACCAATATCACAACATCGCCACCAAACAGTGTGTATAAAAATATCGAGCTCCCCTCTGATTGAGTTATGTGGTAGCTGAAGTGTTGATCCTGCACTAGCGATCCACGCTTAATGAGTCGCTGTAACGGGATGAGTCGCTGTAACGAGACGCTAGTACAACAGGATCTGTGGGCGGCTGACTGATCAAGTTGACGTCATCACGTACTTGGTCTTGGGGAGGGGTGGGGGAAGAAATTGGTGGGCAGGGGTAGGGCGGGGATGGGGTAGGATGGAGGCTGGGGTGTGTAGGCAGTGGGGTAGGGTAGGGACTAGGGTACGTAAGCAGTGAGATAAGTAGCCAGTGAGGTAGAGTGTATGTTGGGGGTAGAATAGCGACTATAGCAGTAGTAGTAGCTAGGGTAGGGTCTACTGCTAGGATGTATGCTGGGGAAAAGGGTGGGTGGGATGGGGGCTTAGGAGGTATGTAGACGAAAGGTGGGGGGTAGGGTAGGTAGAGACGGGTATGAAAGCAGTGAGGTAAGTAGGCAGTGAGGTAGCATTGGGGTGGGGGTAGGGTAGTTGCTGGTGTAGGGTCTGCTGGTGGGATGGAGGGCGGGGTAGGATGGGGGCTTAGGTATGTAGGCAGTGACGTAGGGTGTGGGTTAGGGTAGGGACTTGGGTAGAGAATGGGGTATGTAAGCAGTGAGTTAAGTAGACAGTATGGTAGCGTGGTGGTGGGGGTAGGTTAGGGACTGGGGTATTTAGCAGTGTGGTATGTAGGCAGTGCAATAGCGTGGGGGGGGGATAATGTTGGGGACTGGGGCAGCGTCTGATGAAGGGGTGGATGCTGGGGAAATAGGGTGGGGAGGTGTTGGGTGGGTATCCAGTGTGGCCGGGTTGAGTAGGTGCATGTCTGCGTTAAGAGAGTCACATAGAAGCAGACGCTAATGCGCCTCTGATGAGCAGGGAAGAAAGTTCTGCGATGGCGCCAACAGTGCGTGTCATATAAGTTAAGTAACAAATCGTAGTTTAAACTCCAGACACAGTTATCTGCCGTTGTCTTCATGAAAAAACAAAGTTGGCAGTTCTTCAAAAATTAGAATAAAATAGTAATTTCAATAATAGGAATGGTGCTCTAGTTAAAAACACAATTTCAGGACAGCCAACAGTGTAAATTGAACAATTGAACATGTAGCTTTGAAACAAGGCGATTGGTGTTTGAAGGGATCATTGTGAAACCTGACTAAAGGGGGGGGGGCAGGGGTAGACTGACGTAGGGGGAGTGGGTGACAGTGGCAGACTGATTGTGGGAGAGGGGGTGACAGTGGCATTATTAGGAGGACATTGCTTTTCGCGATATTGAACAGCGCCCTCTTAAAGCTACGTACCGCCATTGGACAGCAGTTCATATAATTTGTTATTTTTTAAATCTTTTTTTATTTTTAAAATTTTATAGTTGTTAATTTTTATATGTTGTATTGTACTGTTTTATTTTTATAGTTGTTTACACAATTTCTATTATTTAAAAAATGAAATGCTTTAGTTACATTAAGCTTCGTACTCAATCTTTACGTTTTTTAGTTTAGTAATCTATTGAAATAATTAATTTTCTCAGAGTACGTGGCAATCATTCAAATCAAGGCAATTAAAGCTGTTGTCTGGGATGACGGCTAAAGGAGCCAGGTTAACGAGGTCTGTCATAATTGTTGTAATTATTAATGCTTTTCTAAGCCAGGCGAAAGATGTTGTTGTGATTTAGGTGTGTGAAAAGGCGGGGGTGGGGGGAGGGTGGGGTGGGGGAAGTACAGAGGATGGTGTGGCAAATGAGGATGGTGTGTAAATGAGGGGGGGGTATGTGTTAAAGAATGGTGAGGGTATGTCTGTGTGAAAGAATGGTGAGGTAGGTGTGTGTGATAGAGAATGGTGGGGTAGGTGTGTGTGTGAGAATGGTGAGGGTATGTGTGTGAGAGAATGGTGAGACTGTGTGTGTGTGAGAGAATGGTGAGGGTATGTGTGTGAGAGAATGGTGAGACTTTGTGTGTGTGTGAGAGAATGGTGAGGGTATGTGTGTGTGAGAGAGAATGGTGAGGGTATGTGTGTGAGAGGGAATGGTGAGGGTATGTGTGTGTGAGAGAGAATGGTGAGCATATGTGTGTGTGAGAGAGAATGGTCATGGGAATGAGTGTGTGAGAATGGTGAGGGTATGTGTGTGTGAGAGAGAATGGTGAGGGTATGTGTGTGTGTGAGAATGGTGAGGGTATGTGTGTGAGAGAGAGAATGGTGGGGATATGTGTGTGTGAGAGAGAATGGTGAGGGTAGATGTGTGAGGAAAAGGTGGGAGTAAACAGGTGCATGTATCCAGTTAATGTGTACAGTAACTTTAAGAAAGGGGACACGATACTATTGATACTTTTGCAAGGGGCGTAATTTACAACTCGTTTGAATGGTAAATTTGGTAGTCTAGACTTTTATGAAGCAGACAAAATACACTTTTTTATTGTGTGCATAAAACATTTACTTAAACGTTCAAGATAATAAAATTAAATTAGAGGCATGAATGAAGATATGTTTTATTTATTTTTAAACATTTTTCATATTTAGAAAATACATAATCCAACAAAGTAGATTACATTCTTTTGATTTACATAAAATGAAATTGAATGACATTTTGTAGTGAGTATGCGCCCTGAAGTGTTGTTTTACATTCTACAGCCCCAACCAAATCATCCTCCCCGCCCCTAAGCCTAAGGATCCCCATGTCATATTGCCCCCCCCCCCCCAACTGCATTCCCCTCGTCCCCATGAGCACATCCCTGTGTTAAAATACTATGTTAAATACTGAGGATGTTGTATTATTAAAATACATATCTAACAACATAAATTTGACTCCTACCCCCACAACACCCATGTCCCCAACTCGTTTCGCATCATTTATTATTTGTCATTAAGGTTCCTAAAGTTGCTTATTTGTGTATTGTTTTATTTACAAAGCCTACAAACATTATTTGACACTATTTTACTATTATCTTATATGTATTGTACTTTGGTCCACAACGTACAAAATGACCCCAACGACCCCTCCTCCCTTTATATGTATTCATTTTATTTCTGTAAATTAATACTTACAATTGTTTTGGTAACTTTAATAATATTTTTAATAAACCGGGAGTGATCTTCCCTAAACTTTCTCGAATATTCCTATATAAAACAACAGGGGATGGGAACTATGATTTTTAATCCATTTTAAATACTTACATTTTTAAAAATAGAATAAAATCTCGTAGACAAAAAAATTGCACACCAAGTGAACGCCTAATAAAAAAAAGTGCATAATAGTGCGCAATATTATTAGTACTTTAAAAATTTACATTTGTTTTTTGAGAAATCGGAAGTAGCGTAAATTACTACTTCCGGTCAACGGAAATGACTCAAAATGTAATTTATCTATCTGAAATAGTACTCAAGTTATAGACTTTTAAAACATTCAAAGTAGGAAAAGTACCACTTCCGGTTATCGGAAATCGCTCAAAAGTTGATACGGATCTACGATTTTGATAAAATACTTATATATGAAATTTCATCAACCTAGCTGTAACGGTACTCAAGTTATCGTGTTTACACACGGACAGACAGACAGACAGACACACAGACATACGGACAAGATTGCAAAATTATGTTTTTCCGTATAAGTGAGGTGTAAAACGTCGAGATTTGTAAAAATCTTGAATTTTTTTTTGCACGATTACAAGACTTTCTCTATACTTCGTATATACGAGAAAGTAAACATTGTAAAATAAACCGGGAGTGATCTCCCCTAAACTTTCTCGAATATTCTTATATAAAATAACAGGGGATGGGAACTCGGGCTATAGACATGATTTTTAATCCATTTTAAATACTTAAAGTTTTAAAAATAGAATAAAATCTCGTAGACAAAAAAATTGCACACCAAGTGAACGCCTAATAAAAAAAAGTGCATAATAGTGCGCAATATTATTAGTACTTTAAAAATTTACATTTGTTTTTTGAGAAATCGGAAGTAGCGTAAATTACTACTTCCGGTCAACGGAAATGACTCAAAATTTAATAGAAGGTAGAGAATTAGATCTTTTACTTACGTATGAAATTTCATTTATCTATCTGAAATAGTACTCAAGTTATAGGCTTTTGTAAAATTCAAAGTAGGAAAAGTACCACTTCCGGTTATCGGAAATCGCTCAAAAGTTGATACGGATCTACGATTTTGATAAAATACTTATATATGAAATTTCATCAATCTAGCTGTAACGGTACTCAAGTTATCGTGTTTACACACGGACACACACACACACACACACACACACAGACACACAGACATACGGACAAGATTGCAAAATTATGTTTTTCCGTATCAGTGAGATGCAAAACGTCGAGATTTGCAAAAATCTCGATTTTTTTTTTTGCACGATTACAAGACTTTCTCTATACTTCGTATATACGAGAAAGTAAAAACATTCTCAACAAAACTGTAAAAACATATAAGCCTATCATGGTAAAAATACCTTTTTTTTAATTTCTTTATTTCTAATAATCTTCATTTGAATTGTTGATCGACAAATCCTTTTTAGTAATGTTCACCATTTTATTCATGTAATGATAATTTTTTGTAAATGTTTGAACTATTTGTATATGCTGATGTAATTATTTATATTTGAAAATAAACGTATTTTTAAAAAAATAGTTTTAAAGAAAAAGAAAAAAATTGTTTTTTAAGGAGCTATATTTAAAATAAGCGCTGATTGTTGAAATACAACAGACCTCTCCTAGTTAAAATTTATTTATGAACAACTAGCTCATGTTCACCTTTTTATATATCTCATACATCACAGCACATTGATTGTCTCCATAACAACTACTTTTGGTCGGATTCCACGGGTCTTCACTACCGTTCACTTATTTTAATTTAACCCCTTATAATTGTTCCCCTTTGATATCTGCACATATCAAACTTAGCTCCATCACGTATTTGCCATTATGCAAATAAATATTACCTTATCAGTAATATGTAAATTTTGTTGCTGTAAAATTCCTGATTGTTTATACAGACTAAGACATTCACAAACATGTAATTGTAAAAAAGAAATTGTTTATCTGGATTCTCTAGAAATTAGAATCATTATGCATTTAATTTATGATCATTTCTTTGAAATTTTATTAACAATAAAATTATTACTATTAATGCTTAAAATAAATGTATCAAACAAAAAAAAAACAACGTGGGAGGACTTATATTGATAAAGCTGTTAGAGATAGAAGAATGTTTTATTTGATTTGTCTCAATGTACTCTACATAATCTTCCAGGCTGCTTATAATAGTTATAAATTGTTTTTTCTTTACTCCCAAATTTATTTCAATCCTAGTTATAAGCCCCTACTATTTATATTATTTTTCTTTAATCCTAAATATATTTCAACTCCACCATTTAATTACACATTTGTATTTTCAGATGTAAAATTGTAATTAGAAGTTTTATATTGCGTACAAGTAAAACATCTTTAATAAATGAAAGTACATGTAAGAAAGAAGATTACTATCGTAAATCTGTATCAGTCCTCACAAGCCGATGATGTAAACTGTAACACTAGCTCGAACATGGCAAGGTAAACTGACGCTGTAAATTACATGTCTGAGGCTTAAAAAAAGGGCAAAAAAAAGAGTAACCTACTTTAATCTTCACCGCCAACTCTCCATAGAACATCGAATTACTAATTAAAGGTGTTTTTAAATTTACAGATATTATAATTTTAAATTAGACGCTTGGAGTTATATATTTAAAAACACCGTTTTATTGAATAGAATAAGATCAGAAAGTATAACTAATTTTGATCTAAAGCGAACGAGTAGGCAAGGCAGATTGAGGCTAAAAATTGCAGGTTTGAAGCAAAATAAAGGTTAGCGTTAAAATTTGGACGAGTAATTAATCACGTTGATCAAGTCAAAAGGAAAGTCAAACTACGTAATTTTCGTCACACGTATGTAACTTTTGTCACGCAAAAACTCGTCACATACGTGTCGCTTGTCACTTTCCGTTACATACGTCTGTTACTTCACACAAGTACCACATTCGTCAGAAGGCGGGATCCAGAAAAACAAATTAATATCGGAGAAGAAGCATGTAAATTCCTAAACTAATTAATTTTTCAGGCTAAAAATAGCTTCATCGTCTATGTAATTATTTTGACGTTTTAACGTTCAATAACTCACCAATAACTACACACCAAACACATTTATGATCTTCTTATTATCGAAGATAAAAGCTGTCGCTAATGAAAATACCATCAGCACGTTTTTTCAAGTAATAAACAGTGGAATAAAAAAAATTACTTTCCTAATAATTATAGTTCATTATCAGCACTAAGCTGGAACTACAAGACGAAGTACAGACCTCTACTAGGTCTATGGGGGGGGGGGGGGGGGGGGAGGGGGCACCAACAGAACACCATTGTCTATATGGGGGGGGACACCAACACACCAACATAACACCACTGTCTATATAGGGGGGCACCAACATAACACCACTGTCTATATAGGGGGGCACCAACATAACACCACTGTCTATATGGGGGGACACCAACACACCAACATAACACCACTGTCTAAATGGGATGGTGGCATCAACACACTAACATAACACCACTGTCTATATGTGGGGGGCAGTAGCGTACGCAGGGGGGGAGCAGGGGGAGCGGCCGCTCCCCCTCTGGCCATTTTCAGCAAAGTGGCGCCTTTTTGGAAACTTTTTAAACTCAAAGTTTTAAACAATGATATTTGTTAAAAAATATTTTTGGTCGGCACATCTATGTAAATCACAAGATTTCTTTTCATGCAGCAATTAAGCATTATTGTACTAGTCTAGTAGTGTCTACGTTTACAACGCGTATTAACAGCTGCATCAGTTTGCCATTCTAAAAATAACTATTTCGATGCATTGGAATTTTTAAAAATCCTCTACCGGTAGTACCACTTGGCAAGAGGGGTGTTAAGTTTAAGGCAACTGTATAATGTATTTGCTTACGAATAATTGCATTAGAAAATGTTATACATAAAACTTCACACATAATTACTTTATATATAAAGTTTGAATCGTGTGATTAATTTTTTGAAAATTACAATACAGAAACAAATACAACTGATGTGGCACCTCTATTTAAATTTACTTATAGACAAGCTGCGTAGCGGTGAGGAAATTTTGACACGGTCAACAACGTCATCACGATGAAGTAGTAGTATTCTTACAGTTTGGGCGATAATGATACGATTAAAAATTATATGAAACAGTTACAAGTACAACCCCCTCCCCCATGGACCCCTCTGTAAAAAAAATATTATCATAATACCACTGCTACTTACTTAAATCTATTTCTGAATCAGTATACATGTGTAATATATATGTATGTTTAGAACAGACATTAATGTCACACCTAGGTATAATCTGGGTTGGATAATTGACCTAAAGTGACCGGACAGTAAAAAGGTGTGTGAGCAATACAGTGATCTAACCCATACCTATCACTATGTTAAAAAATGATCTTTAAGGAACACAAAGAAGCAGTAGTTAATTAAAAAATGTATGATCTGAACTAAAAGACCAATATTTCGATATATGTAGGCTGTTATTCCGAATGTTTTTCTATTATATCGAAAAGCGTGGTTTTATACCAACTCTGATTACAAAAGCTTTCATTATGCTGTAATACTTTAGCATTTATGATGACGATATATTTAATTCTGATTATAGACAAAAACATTTTTCAACACAAATAGTGTTAAAAAAATTCATTATATTCTAAAGTAATTATTTATTTGTTTTGACATTTATAATTAAACGTGTAGATATATACATATTTATATAAAGAGAGTGATTATTTCCCCTATTTCACTTGTCTTAAATACATTCCCAGGAATTATTATGTAAGAAATTTTTTTACAAGAATTACAAAACAGATTGTGTTACGTTCATTGTTTTTGGTTGTAGTGTGTGTATATTTTTTTTTGTTTTGTTTAGATTGATACAATTTTTGTTTTGTCGCCTACATTGTGTTTTTTCTTATTTCTTCAGAGTGCTACTTTCAATTTATTTTACATCATAGTGAAGTAATGACATACAGCTAGTATTTATATATATATATATATATATATAATACACGTATATAGAACGTGTTAAAAATTCGGCGCCTTTTTTTTGTTCTTTTCGCTCCCCCTACAACGAAAACCTGGATACGCCTCTGGTGGGGGGTGGCAGCAACATAACTTCACTGTCTATATGGGGGGGGGGGTGGCACCAACATAACACCACTGTCTATATGGGTCGAGATGGAAATAGATTATCTAACCACTTTACACGTTGTGTAAACACAAACATACAAACACACAAATAAAAGAGTTCTCCCCCTTCCTGCACGTGGCGCCATCAAAGGACGCCATCATGCGTTACGTAACACGTCAGGAAAAAAAGGACATCAAAAGGAAGTCTGGTATCGCTAGAAGGGGGGGGGGGGGCGGTAGAATGTCAGAGACGCTTCCGTGGAAGGGGGGGGGGGGAATGGGTGGGTGGGTTAAGGTTAGAGTCTTCCTTGAGGTGAGTTAAGGTTATATGGCAGTCAAGGTCAGATAAGTTAAGGTTATATGTCAGTCAAGGTCAGGTGTTAAGGTTATATGGCAGTCAAGGTCATGTGAGTTAAGGTTATATGGCAGTCAAGGTCAGGTGTTAAGGTTATATGGCAGTAAAATGCTTCTGTCAGGTGAGTTAGGGCTAGAGATTTACGTTGGTGAGTTAAAGTAACTTTAAATAAAGCCTCTTGCATGTAACTATAACTTGTGTCTTAAAAGAAAATGTGAAGTGACGAGTTCAACTAAGCACGTGATGATATAAGGCTACATCCTTTGAACAAGGGATTATACATGACCAAAATGGCGGGCGTTCTATTTTACATGTTTAATTACGGCAAGACACTGTATTGCATCATTGAAGCAGGTGGATCCTAAAGCCTACATTGAATGTACTGTAGAATGTTGCATTGTCGGGTTTGTACACTATAGTGAAGCCATCATGAAATGTGTATAACTAAATTAAACCATTATTAATAATGAAGTTTGTCCACCAAAAATGTCCCCAATTCTGCATCAAACAAGCGTCAATAATTAACTCTCAATGCTAATGAGTTTTTTTCAAGACCTCACCCTCCTGTGTGCTGCCTCAAGTACTCATCCTCCCACTCAACTACCTCTCCCACACCCTCCCCCACTTGTGTGTAATGAAGGTCGTAATTTAAAGCTTTATGACATTATAGAAACATTACACGCCCAACCTTACAGGCGGGGAGTTTTTGCGCCGTAAAAGTGATAATTAGAGAAAATATGCCAAATATGTTTTTACGATAGAAATCAGAAAAATGCGAAACTTTTTCCCCACTTCATATTTTTATGACGAAGTAATGTTTGGCGTAGAGAAGAAGGGTTTGTAGGGAAAATATTTCTTTATTTAATAGTGTAGTGAAAATATCGCTTAGTGTGGTGTAAGAAATGCAGTGATTAAAACTGGTATTGATCAAATGCAGGAGTTTGTGTGTGGAATGTTGCTGATTTTGTGGAAAGATAAACTCGGTGGCGTAGCTATTGTGTGGAGGGGGGCGTCCACCCCAGGAAAAATTGCAAAGTTGCAGAGATGTGTAGCAATACACAAGCAAACAAAAAAATGTGTTATAACTCAGGTTCAAACAAAAGAAAAACGTGTCATTTCTCAGAGACATGTAGGCCAAACATTGAGGACTCGGCCGTGTGCTTAAACAGTGTTTTTTTTTTTGTGGTTTTTACGGTAGTATTTTGGTGGTCTAACGGTGGTTTATTGGTGATGTTACCGGGGAATTCAGCTGGTTTTGAGATTGTTTTTTTCTTGATCTAGCGAAAATGTGTGTGTGTCTTCAGACAGTACTAAATTATCTTATATCCGTTTGTGTTAGTCACCCGTCTAAACTAGCCAGTACAGTATTTAAGCAAAGTCAAACTTCAACTAAGTTGATACAATTTTAAAGTTTTTTCAGTTATATTTTTATGTAATGAAAATTAGAGCAAAGTTCCTTACATTTACACATACATCAAATCTTCTGATTTACGGTAACAAAACGCCTATTACGTCACGTGCCCCCCCTCCCTTCCTCTTCCCCTCCCCACATTTATAAGCCGATACATTTCCCCTCAAGCGAATGTGTTCTTTCATCCCACACCAGTAGTAAGAAGTCTACTGTCAGTCTACATGTCTGTCTGTCTTTCTGTCTGTTTATATATCTGTTTCACGGTGAACTATTCTTAACTATTACAAGCAGTCTCTACTTGAGTGTAGACTTGGCGGCCCGCGTGCAATTATTTATACAAAGGTAATTAATATCGTCATGAAATGTCTTTGCTGTCATCTTAGAAATGTTATTTTAAATATTTTCTACCAGCCGTATAAAAAAAACTCGGTGAAAGTCAATTTAGCGGGAATCAAGGGAGAGAATTACGCGCAGTTCGTGACGTCATAAACGAATAATGGGAGCAGACGAGAGTGAAGTGGCTCAATGACCAATGGTCACTCTACGCGTCTGCTGACTCAGACGTCATACAAGTTTTTGCTGGACGCCAGACAAGGTTTCGCTGGATGGGAAACTCAATCAAGCGTCGGTAACGTGGTGTTGTTTGATATCTGGCCGGACTGGCAAATCTGCCGGTCAAATGAGTGGTCAGCTCTCGCGGTATCTCGTCCCCGAGATTACTTCTCTCATGTGGTACATGTGGCGCGACTGATCACACACGATACTTTCCCCCACTAGTCTTACAATGGATTGTTCCAAAACAAAATTAGGGGTGTTAGGTTTCGAACTTATACAATATCAATCTAAGGTGGAAGGGATAGGGTAAGGCTAATAGTAATTTTAGGAACAAAGCTTATTTTAGTTTCAGATATAAGGTTAGTGTTAACAGTAGCAAGTAATATTAGTTAATAAGTGTCTACTAGCAACCTAACACCCCTTATTATTAGAAGACTCCATCAGAATATCCTGAAGTGCCATTTCAAAGCCAGACTCCCCGAGATCCAAGCATTCCTCGGTATTTACAGACATCCAATAAACTCACAGACCGAGGAGGAAAAACTCCACTACTACTTCGATGGTCAGCCATTGAATCGAATTGCATGATGTAAAAAGCAACTTCCGGTTTTATCGTTGTCTTCCTAGAGAACTCACAAGTGTCTGGTAACTTATACAGCATTAGATTATAACACACTAAGGACTTGAAGCAAGGCAGACGTCAAACTATATAGATCTAGATGTGGAAGTTTTTTTTTTTTTACTTGAATGAAAGTAACTAATGGCAGAAGAAATTTTAAAATTTCACTTTTGGATATGGATGTCGTTATTAATTCAAGCAGTTTTCATTAGACTATAAGTCGTTTGTGGTCTCGTAACATAGTTTGAAGGTCTAAGGTGTAAGGGGCCACCGTCTTTTGTGTGTAATTGGCTACCATCAGATGGGTGTAATTGGCTACCATCAGATGGGTGTAATTGGCTACCATCAGATGGGTGTAATTAGCTGCCATCTTATAGGTTTAATTGGCTACCATCTGTAAGGTAATTGGCTATTATCTTTTGTGTGTCATCTGCTACCATTGTGTTCGTGTATTTACCATCTTGTGGGTGTTGTTGTAGTCTTATGGTGTCAGTGGTTACCATTATTTGGGTGTAAGTGGGTACCATTATGTGGATGTTGTTGTAGTCTTATGGTATCAGTGGCTACCACCACGTGATTGTGGCTACCACCCATTAATGAAACTGACAGCCCCCCCCCCCCCCACCGAGAGTGCAAATGTTTCTGTTAATGCGCCACTATTAATGCATTAACACAGCTACGTCTTATTTACTTGCCCAGGTTTCTGTGTATTCGTTAATTCAGGTGGTGCTGCTGTTACATTGTTACGTAATTACAGGTAACATTCCTGTAACACTTCACGAAAACCCTTCGTACACACACACACACACACACATATATATGTATATATATATATATATATATATATATATATATATATATATATATATATATATATATATATATATATATATATGTATATATATATGTATATATATATATATATATATATATATATATATATATAATATTGCAGTTTTTCTATGGAGAAAGGAAACACTATAGGCACTGTCTACAGTAATTAACTCACAATTAATCACCGCAATAATAACATGATACTTCAGTTTATTCAATTGGAATTAACGTCTTTAAAAAATGTTATGAGTATTTGGCACTCTAAAATCTACATTCCTGCTGGTAAAAATTTACTTAAGAAAATAATTTTCTTTGGCATAGTTATTGAATAATAATATAGGCGGATATGTAGGTGCTAACACTAACTATAAAGCCTAACCGAACCCTAACCTAACCCTAAACACAACCCTACCTACGTGACGCGTTACCCCAGCAATCCAAACATTACCAAAAAAAACACACTTAACTAGCGGGGTAAAAATGTGTGCATATGTATAAAATAAAAACAAATATGCATTAAATTATATCCGCCATGTTTGCCACCACCATTCGTTGCCGGCATTCTCCGGCTCACGGTAAGCAAGTCTGAAGCTAATGTAAGTCGAGGCCGGTACTCACCTCGGCCGTCTAAACTAATCAGAGCTAATGAAAGCTGAGAGCAGCACTCTTTCGCCGCCGCCACGGTTCCCCAAACTAAAGGTCAAGGTCATGCATTTCCTCGACTCCCATTGGCTGAATGGGATCACGAGTGTCTGGCCTTTGACCCCAGAGTGAGGTCCAACAATGGAAGATTAGTCCGGTTTTTTTATTTCCTAAACAAACGGAAGTCCGGTCTGGTTAAGTGACGGGGTGGGGCCAGAGAAGTGACGGGGTGGGGCCAGAGAAGTGACGGGGTGGGGCCAGAGAAGTG
Organism: Physella acuta; assembly: GCF_028476545.2. NCBI lineage: Eukaryota > Metazoa > Mollusca > Gastropoda > Physidae > Physella > Physella acuta. Next base: position 114,418 of record NW_026732853.1, on the reverse strand, counting down.
ACGGGGTGGGGCCAGAGAAGTGACGGGGTGGGGCCAGAGAAGTGACGGGGTGGGGGCCAGAGAAGTGACGGGGTGGGGCCAGAGAAGTGACGGGGTGGGGCCAGAGAAGTGACGGGGTGGGGCCAGAGAAGTGACGGGGTGGGGCCAGAGAAGTGACGGGGTGGGGCCAGAGAAGTGACGGGGTGGGGCCAGAGAAGTGACGGGGTGGGGGCCAGAGAAGTGACGGGGTGGGGCCAGAGAGTCCGGCAGTAAGACAAACCTTGTTTGTTTGGACTGAAACATCCCGGGGAGGGGACTTTTACATTGTCTCAGGGAGGGGACTTTTACATTGTTTCAGGGAGGGGACTTTTACATTGTCTCTGGGAGAGGTTTTTTAAATTGCCTGGAGTTTAAAGTTCTACAATATTGAACACTTGATCGGACGTATGTTGTTTAGTTTGTCTGATCTGTTGTCTGGTTTATGTGGTCTGTTATGTGGTCTGTTGTCTCTTAACCTGGTACCCCCATAACTTGGCCTGGTATCCCCACTCCACTCTCTTAGCCTGCTACACCCCTCCCCCATTCGCCCGTCTTTACCTACTACCCCCACCTCTTAGCCTGGTACCCCCATCTCAGCCCGGTACCCCACCCCCCTCGTATCCGCCCGTCTTAGCCTGATACCCTGGCTACAGTTCCTGCTCAAAGATTTAACAAGCTGAATCAGATTTCTTACAGTAAAAACCCTAGCCTGGTGGCCAAATGCAACATGAGCTGGGTGGCCAAGTGCAACACGACAGAGCTTGGTGGCCAAGTGCAACATGACAGAGCTGGGTGGCCAAGTGCAACACGACAAAGCTGGGTGGCCAAGTGCAACACGACAGAGCTGGGTGGCCAAGTGCAACATGACAGAGCTGGGTGGCCTAGTGCAACATGACAGAGCTGGGTGGCCAAGTGTAACATGACAGAGTTGGGTGGCCAAGTGCAACATGACAGAGCTGTGTAACGTCAAGTAGAAAATGCTGTATGGTGTATGCCGTATAAGTCAAGGGTAACAGCTTGAGATTAATGTTGAATGTATGACACAACATGGTATAGATTAGGAAAGTATGAAAAAACATAGCATTGATGTTAAAAGTATGAAACAACATGTTTCGGATGTTGAAAGATTGAAACAACATGGTATACATTTAGAAAGTATGAAACAGCATGGCATGGATGTTTATGAAATAGCGTGGTACCCTTACAGTACATGGTAAAAAACATGAAACGGATATCATTGCATGATGTTTGTGAAATAGCGTGGTACCCTTATAGTACATGGTAAAAAAAACAACATGAAATGGATATCATTGCATATGAAAGTGTATCACATTACGAACCCCACACAAGACAGATATTTGCCAACTATTCCAAAACCATTCCATGGCACGTGTTCAAATCCCAGACAGAGAGAAGTCGCCAGTAGCAGTGATCCTGCTACTGTCTTAGACAGGCAGTGATCCTGCTACTGTCTTAGACAGGCAGTGATCCTGCTGCTGTCTTAGACAGGCAGTGATCCTGCTACTGTCTTAGACAGGCAGTGATCCTGCTACTGTCTTAGACAGGCAGTGATCCTGCTACTGTCTTAGACCTGTGTCTTGGGTCAGGACCAAGCCGGAGCTAGCCACTTACGGCTCGAGCATGTGCAGGCTGCAAGAGACGGGATTAACCGAGTACTCAACAGCAGCTTGTGAACTCTGTCATCCTTAGACCTCACATTAAAGTGGGTATCAAGGGACGTTACTCGCGGTGTTTGGTTAATTCCCTTTGCTATTGCTTAAAAAATCCGCTTATGGTGTCGCTACCTTGTTTAAATACACATTAACTATTAGACTGTATCTAAATCTCTACAATTAAACTTAATATGCATTTATAACAAAACCTTAATGGGTCTAAATTGTTGTCATTAGACTACACACGTTTTCTGAAGACTAGTACTGAGGTAAGTGGTTTATGTGTGTGTCCAATTCACTGTCACTAGTTTACATGACATAACAACATAACATACAATATCGCAATGTAACATACAATATAATATAGCACACAACTTCACAACGTTACATTAACATCGTGACGTAAAATGCAAAATCAGAATTGTAACATACAACATCAGAACATACCATACAACTTTACATAAACATTATAACGTAACATACAAGCAACATCAGTGCATAGCAATGCAGCATCACAACGTAACACAACATCCCATGTTCAAAGAAGCGAACTCTTTTTATTTAAATTTGTGGCTATGTACGTCTGAGGATAGAGTGAAGGGGGTCGGGTCATGGGATCAGTCTATAAAAGGGGTGGGGATGGGTGGTTGGGATGGGTGGTGGGACGCGGCGGATCAAAAGAAAAGGCTAAAGTAGAACTGTAAAGTCTGGAAGGTTCGGCTGGCAGTAAATCTAAGCCGTGTTTAACTTGTCCACGTGGAGAAATGGGGCGGGTCATTAAAAAACGTCATCACTGATTCAAATTAAAATGGTTCCAATGTTGCGAACATGGAAGCTACACAACTGCAGGATGTCATTAATCAAGGCGGGTGCAAAAATGTCGGTATTGATCTCCAGGAATCGAAACCATAGAACACAAAGATTCATTTTTTTGCGCGCATGCCATTTTGTGATTTACGTCATGTCCGTGACGTCACTGCCGGTGCAGGAATGAAGAAATCAGACAAGAAAAAATGGCGGCATAACTTTCATACTTAGTGGGCATCTTGGGTATGCTGTCATTTACGTCATGTATCTCTTATCTAGCAACACGTGATCTGTGTAATTAGTGAAATGGCTAATTAGATGTCAGCCAGTGGTGGGTTAACTGTAGACACAACAGCTTAAAGATATGTCGAGGTTTAATCCATGTTGTAGTCAGGACTTTCTGCTTAAGGCTGGGACTTAGGGAAACTTTAACCAGCTAATTCCCGTTTTTTACACAGCAGTTAGTTGCATGGGTACACATTCTTATCGGTTGGAAAATATTTTAATTGAGCTGATTGGTGGGCGTAATTTGTTGTTTGGAAATTCGAAAACTTTTAATGACGTGTGTGTCGTCTAATGAATTCAGTCAACGTGTCCAACAAGCAAGTTAGAAGTTGGTGTAACAGGCAGTACACAGAGAATTAAAAACAAAAACTTTCATTTTTAACATATTAAACAGATATAATTAGAAATAAAATGAAAGCATATAGATCTAATTAAGATATTATTATTAGTAATCGACTAGTAATTACATAGCTTTGTTTAGGAGCAAAATGTATTAAGTTAGATAAGGTCTTCTAACGAGCACTAAGAGTTGTAAAAATCAGCGACATCATTTTCTAGCAAATGTACAACACCATGAAGTGAAGGGTTCATTCGTTTGGTTTCCGGAGGTAAGGTTTAGTTTAGTTTTTACTTAATTAACCAGTTTTAGTTTTTATTTAATTGACCCGAAATAAAATAAAAAGCTGACCTGTGCTTTTCTGAATCATAAGGAGCAGGCGACCGCACTATCTACGACATTTACATCTAACCCTTTTACCTACCAAATTTACAGGCGACATTGACATCACTACCTACGACATTTACATCTAACCCTTTTACCAACCAAATTTACAGGCGACATTGACATCACTACCTACAACATTTACATCTAACCCTTTTACCTACCACATTTACAGGCAACATTGACATCACTACCTACGACATTTACATCTAACCTTTTTACCAACCAAACTTACAGGCGACATTGACATCACTATCTACGACATTTACATCTAACCCTTTTACCTACCAAATTTACAGGCGACATTGACATCACTACCTACGACATTTACATCTAACCCTTTTACCTACCAAATTTACAGGCAACATTGACATCACTATCTACGACAATTATAGCCGACCCTACTACCAAAGACCAGAGATTCTTCCAGGCATCTCTTCGAAAAAAACGTCTACTGCTCCACCCCCCACCCCCCAAACGGAATAGTAATTATATAGAAAATATATACTTTTACCAGTGTTTCCCCTCCCCCCCCCCCCCTCCCCACGAGAAGAAACACTGCCAACGACTATTACATCCGACTGTACTATATACGACATGGACTGAGCAAATTGTTTGAGTGCTCGAAACGATGACGTGACTTGATGTGGAGTCGGTGGGGGGGGGGGGGGGGGGGAATGTTGTTGGGTGGCTGAAGCAGGTTTACCCTGGTAACCCTTGTTTTTTGTCTTCCATTAGCCGTCTTACGTCAGGTTCTTCCAGATCTGAAGTGGTGCTGCATCTGAGAAAAGTTGGGGGGGGGGTCTATATCCGGAGGGAGGGGGTAGGGAATAGTCAGGATATCAGCACTATCTGCTGGAAGTATGCCGGGTCTTGGATCGTCTTATCACAGAGCGAACATGACAGCTAATACAATTACTCGTTACTTACTAAATATTTAACACCTCGCGACTAGCGGGGGTATCGCGGGGTCCCGAGATCTGACGAGATCTCACGAGATCTGAGACGACCGTGTGTACATTTCAAAACCCGGGGAAATTTGGTGTGGCGCGTGGGCCTGGACTGATGGAATCAGGCAGGTCAACCTGATACTGCTGTCTGCTCACACATGTGAGGGAGCCGGTTAGGTGAGGTACTCACACAATTATGGTCTTGTAACGTCGAGACACTCACACACATAATTAGTCTCCAAGAAATAATACCCACACAATCATAATCTCTGAAGTCATGATACCCACACAATCATAATCTCTGAAGTCATGATACCCACACAATCATAATCTCTGAAGTCATGATACCCACACAATCATAATCTCTGAAGTCATGATACCCACACAATCATAATCTCTGAAGTCATGATACCCACACAATCATAGTCTCTGAAGTCATGATACCCACACAATCATAATCTCTGAAGTCATGATACCCACACAATCATAGTCTCTGAAGTGATGATACCCACACAATCATAATCTCTGAAGTCATGATACCCACACAATCATAGTCTCTGAAGTCATGATACCCACACAATCATAATCTCTGAAGTCATGATACCCACACAATCATAGTCTCTGAAGTCATGATAACCACACAATCATAATCTCTGAAGTCATGATAACCACACAATCATAATCTCTGAAGTCATGATAACCACACAATCATAATCTCTGAAGTCATGATAACCACACAATCATAATCTCTGAAGTCATGATAACCACACAATCATAATCTCTGAAGTCATGATAACCACACAATCTTAATCTCTGAAGTCATAATACCCACACAATCATAATCTCTGAAGTCATGATACCCACACAATCATAATCTCTGAAGTCATGATACCCACACAATCATAGTCTCTGAAGTCATGATACCCACACAATCATAGTCTCTGAAGTCATGATACCCACACAATCATAATCTCTGAAGTCATGATACCCACACAATCATAATCTCTGAAGTCATGATACCCACACAATCATAGTCTCTGAAGTCATGATACCCACACAATCATAATCTCTGAAGTCATGATACCCACACAATCATAATCTCTGAAGTCATGATACCCACACAATCATAGTCTCTGAAGTCATGATACCCACACAATCATAATCTCTGAAGTCATGATACCCACACAATCATAGTCTCTGAAGTGATGATACCCACACAATCATAATCTCTGAAGTCATGATACCCACACAATCATAGTCTCTGAAGTCATGATACCCACACAATCATAATCTCTGAAGTCATGATACCCACACAATCATAGTCTCTGAAGTCATGATAACCACACAATCATAATCTCTGAAGTCATGATAACCACACAATCATAATCTCTGAAGTCATGATAACCACACAATCATAGTCTCTGAAGTCATGATACCCACACAATCATAATCTCTGAAGTCATGATACCCACACAATCATAGTCTCTGAAGTCATGATACCCACACAATCATAATCTCTGAAGTCATGATACCCACACAATCATAGTCTCTGAAGTCATGATAACCACACAATCATAATCTCTGAAGTCATGATAACCACACAATCATAATCTCTGAAGTCATGATAACCACACAATCATAATCTCTGAAGTCATGATAACCACACAATCTTAATCTCTGAAGTCATAATACCCACACAATCATAATCTCTGAAGTCATGATACCCACACAATCATAATCTCTGAAGTCATGATACCCACACAATCATAGTCTCTGAAGTCATGATACCCACACAATCATAGTCTCTGAAGTCATGATACCCACACAATCAAAGTCTATGAAGTCATAATACCCACACAATCATAGTCTCTGAAGTCATGATACCCACACAATCATAGTCTCTGAAGTCATGATACCCACACAATCATAGTCTCTGAAGTCATGATACCCACACAATCATAATCTCTGAAGTCATGATAACCACACAATCATAGTCTCTTAAATTCTAGACACCAACATAATCATAGTCTCTTTAAGTCGTGACACCAGTGTTTCTTCCAGACATCTTTTCGGGAGGGGGGGGGGAATTTAGTCCACCCACGGAGAAAAAAGTCTGGAAGAAACTCTGCATGACACCCGCATAATATATAGTCTCTTAATATGGTGGTGGAGTAAGGAGGAGCAGATACTGGTCAGTCAATTTTTTCAAGCTTTTTATTTTAATTATTTTTGTTTTCTATTTCGTCCGATGTGGTGTGTTTGTGTTTTGGGGGAGGGGTTCGTTCTCCACGGGGAGGGAGTTGTCCCCTACCCCCGCCTGACAGAAACCCTGACACCGGCCTAGATAGACACCACGTCAACAACCACAGTGGCATGTCCTATTTCCTCGTTCAGGTCTCAGAGAGTGCAGGCGTAGATTTCAGAGAAAAAATGTGCAATCACTGAGGTAGAACAAACAATTTGGATGAGTTGTACTCAGTGCGGTGTGGGGAGTGGGGTAAGTAGTTGTGTGGAGATGATGAATGGGTGGTAGGATGTGGGTGGTAGGTGGTGGGTTGTTGGGGGTGGGTGGGGAATAGAAAGTGTGGGGTGGATAATAAAAAAATTTAAAAAGCAATTTTGTGTGAGGACCGATTGGGCGTAGAGATGCTAAACTCGAATGGGGAATAGAGAATGGTGAGTGGAAATGGATAATGGTGAGTGGGGAATGGGGAATGGTGAGTTGGGAATGGGGAATGGGAATGGTGAGTTGGGAATTGGGAATGGGGAATGGTGAGTTGGGAATGGGGAATGGTGGGTGTGGAATGGGGAATGGGGAATGGTGAGTTGGGAATGGGGAATGGGGAATGGTGAGTTGGGAATGGGGAATGGTGAGCGGGGAATGGGGAATGGTGAGTTGGGAATGGGGAATGGGGAATGGTGAGTTGGGAATGTTGAATGGGGAATGGTGAGTTTGGAATTGGGAATGGGGAATGGTGAGTTGGGAATGGGGAATGGTGGGTGTGGAATGGGGAATGGGGAATGGTGAGTTGGGAATGGTGAATGGGGAATGGTGAGTGGGGAATGGGTAATGGAGAGTGGGGAGTGAGAAATGCGGAGTTCAGAAAGGGAATGGAAGACTTGGAGATTAGGGATTTTAACTGAGACATGGTACTACAACCAGAACGTGTAGAGAGGGAATGGGGAATTTAGACGGTATACTGCGAGTGGGAATGGGCAAATTAGACAGTACACTGCGAGTGGGGATGGCTAGGGGGGGGGGAGGGCGGATAATAAACTGGAATGGGGTGAAGGTTAACAGGGATGATGAATTTTGTATCTGATTGTCTGGAACGTCGTCTGTATTTGCTTAAGACAGCTGAGTATTGTGCCAGTAACGCTTGATTGACTGAGGGTGCCAGTAACGCATGATTGACTGGGGGGATAAATACTTAATTAATAAACTCCTGCTGGGTGTCAACGTGGTCTAGAAGAAGGTGCAGAAAGGTGGATGGTGAATGGGGTTTGTGGATGGGGTTGTGGATAGGGTTTGTGTATGGGGTTGTGGATAGGGTTTGTGTATGGGGTTTGTGTATGGGGTTTGTGGATGGGGTTTGTGGATGGGGTTTGTGGATGGGGTTTGTGGATGGGGTTTCTGGATGGGGTTTCTGGATGGGGTTGTGGACGGGGTTTGTGGATGGGGTTGTGGATGGGGTTTGTGGATGGGGTTGTGGATGGGTTTGTGGATGGGGTTGTGGATGGGGTTTGTGGATGGGGTTTGTGTTCTGAATGACTAGCGTTACGCCACCTTGGGCTTGATTGATTTTTGTACAATATGCATAATTAATGAGGTGCTACAGGTGGGAGCTCATTAGTGACTTTGGCCCAAATGTATTCACCAGGTGACTGGCTTTAGGAAAAAATGAAAACTGCACATTAAATGTGTCAGAAGTTATTATTACGTCTGTAACATATGTTTGGCAGAACACCACGAAGGACATGTATTTGTATGAAGGACATAAATGTTTCCAAAATACCAGGGACATGCATGACATCACAGACTAATTGCACCAATTCAACTGCTATGTGTATGTGACTGCACCAATTCAACTGCTATGTGTATGTGACTGCACCAATTCAACTGCTATGTGTATGTGACTGCACCAATTCAACTGCTATGTGTATGTGACTGCACTAACTCTACTGCTATGTGTATGTGACTGCACTAACTCTACTGCTATGTGTAAGTGACTGCACCAACTCAACTGCTATGTGTATGTGACTGCACTAACTCTACTGCTATGTGTATGTGACTGCACTAACTCTACTGCTATGTGTATGTGACTGCACTAACTCTACTGCTATGTGTATGTGACTGCACTAACTCTACTGCTATGTGTATGTGTCTAGTTGCACTAACTCTACTGCTATGTGTATGTGACTGCACTAACTCTACTGCTATGTGTATGTGACTGCACCAACTCTACTGCTATGTGTATGTGACTGCACTAACTCTACTGCTATGTGTATGTGACTGCACTAACTCTACTGCTATGTGTATGTGTCTAGTTGCACTAACTCTACTGCTATGTGTATGTGACTGCACTAACTCTACTGCTATGTGTATGTGACTGCACCAACTCTACTGCTATGTGTATGTGACTGCACTAACTCTACTGCTATGTGTATGTGTCTAGTTGCACTAACTCTACTGCTATGTGTATGTGACTGCACTAACTCTACTGCTATGTGTATGTGACTGCACCAACTCTACTGCTATGTGTATGTGACTGCACCAACTCTACTGCTATGTGTATTATGTGACTGCACCAACTCAACTGCTATGTGTATGTGACTGCACCAACTCAACTGCTATGTGTATGTGACTGCACCAATTCAACTGCTATGTGTATTATGTGACTGCACCAACTCAACTGCTATGTGTATGTGACTGCACCAACTCAACTGCTATGTGTATGTGACTGCACCAATTCAACTGCTATGTGTATGTGACTGCACTAACTCTACTGCTATGTGTATGTGACTGCACTAACTCTACTGCTATGTGTATGTGACTGCACTAACTCTACTGCTATGTGTATGTGACTGCACTAACTCTACTGCTATGTGTATGTGACTGCACTAACTCTACTGCTATGTGTATGTGTCTAGTTGCACTAACTCAACTGCTATGTGTATGTGACTGCACTAACTCTACTGCTATGTGTATTATGTGACTGCACTAACTCTACTGCTATGTGTATGTGACTGCACTAACTCTACTGCTATGTGTATGTGTCTAGTTGCACCAACTCAACTGCTATGTGTATGTGACTGCACTAACTCTACTGCTATGTGTATTATGTGACTGCACTAACTCTACTGCTATGTGTATGTGACTGCACTAACTCTACTGCTATGTGTATGTGTCTAGTTGCACCAACTCAACTGCTATGTGTATGTGACTGCACCAACTCAACTGCTATGTGTATGTGACTGCACCAATTCAACTGCTATGTGTATTATGTGACTGCACCAACTCAACTGCTATGTGTATGTGACTGCACCAACTCAACTGCTATGTGTATGTGACTGCACCAATTCAACTGCTATGTGTATGTGACTGCACTAACTCTACTGCTATGTGTATGTGACTGCACTAACTCTACTGCTATGTGTATGTGACTGCACTAACTCTACTGCTATGTGTATGTGACTGCACTAACTCTACTGCTATGTGTATTATGTGACTGCACTAACTCTACTGCTATGTGTATGTGACTGCACTAACTCTACTGCTATGTGTATGTGTCTAGTTGCACTAACTCTACTGCTATGTGTATGTGACTGCACTAACTCAACTGCTATGTGTATGTGTCTAGCCAGAATACTCCGCCACCGCTGAACGTCGTGAAAGTTCCCCCAGTAAATGACAATCTCCCAGCTAGCGAGTGGCGCCGTTTATTCTACACTTACCTCCCCTTAACTGCTGCGCGCGCGATGCCGTATCACGCGCCGTGCAGGTGAGTTAATGCTTAACCCGTTTATTGCAGCAGACGAGGGATCGTCACGTGCCACGTGGGGGACATGTACAACAACAAACTACAAATTTGTTGTATTTTTTTTTCGTCAACAAACAGATCTGTGTTTTGATTAACTGTGACGTCAACTGATTTCATCGATTTTAACGGCATGGATTTGTAAACTTCGGAGATTTATTAATCTTAACCGACCATAATAAAACAAATTAATTAAGTGGTTAACTCGTGCGACGGTTCAATTAACAAAACGTGATGTGTTAGTGTAGGCACTTAAACGTGACGAAAATATCCTTGTTTTTTATTTCAACAACCGGCGGATGTTTCAAAAAAGTTGAAACGTGTTTCTTTCATCTGTTGTGTTAGTGCAGTGAAGCGTGACGAAACGTCGATTGAAGTGTTCCCCCCACCCACCCCCTCACCCCCACATGCAAATTTTACCGAGATGAATGGTAATTTATGGCCTGGGTGACGTCTGCTCATTTCAAGGTGGCATTTCGCGCACGTGTGCTGAAAGTATTGGAGAAATTAATCCGCCATTCAATGAGTGTTTTTAAATTTTCTCTCTATGGCATCAAGAAGGGAACTAAGGACGTTATTGAAGTCAGCAGCTGATACGAGCAGCTGAATGGAAATATTTATAACCGGTATGAAAATCGATTGAATTTAACTTGGTGATCAATTAATCAAAGGCTTAGCCGTTTAAATAAAATAATAGACCTTACACCTGTGGCGCCGATGTTGACATCGCGATGTTGACTTGATGTTGACGCCAGCAGATGTTGACCTGAGCTTCAGTTCGAGGCGGATGCACGTGCATACTGTTGAAGTCTTTCTGTACTCACGTCAGTGGGTTGCTACAGAAACTGCTCACCGTCTAGAAGTTTCTGTGACCGACGGGGGGTCTTGTCTTGACCACGTGACCGGATATAGTGGTGTATTGATTTTTTCGGATATAAAATACTAGTGTATTCACCAGGCCGGGAGACAATAAAGGAAATCAATTATCAGACCAGGGTAGTCAAATCATCATCAACGGACAATCGCCGTAGTCCATCGCACTGGTCCACTAGTGGTCTACATCGTGGTCCATCGCACTGGTCCACTAGTGGTCTACATCGTGGTCCATCACCAGTGGTCTACATTGTGGTCCATCGCACTGGTCCACCAGTGGTCTACATCGTGGTCCATCCCCAGTGGTCTACATCGTGGTCCATCGCACTGGTCCACCAGTGGTCTACATCGTGGTCCATCGCACTGGTTCACCAGTGGTCTACATCGTGGTCCATCGCACTGGTCCACCAGTGGTCTACATCTGTCTGGCGCGCGTGGGACTATGATTACACATGGATATCTCGGCGTACATGAAAAGGTTACTCACCAGCTCCCAAATTGGATTTTTACTTGTCGGAGGTAAGAAACTTTTCATTACCTCCCCTGCTTTAGTTGCCGCCCCTTGGGTCATTTATTACACAGTGTCCTGGGCTTTTCCATATAGTGCTTTAGACTTTTGCTGTAATTTATCAACGTGTAGGTGATCTAAAGTATAGGGTGTCAAGGATGGACGTTCTCAAGTAACTAAATCAGTTTTTAATGTTCTAAAGTAATCTAAAGTATAGGGCGTTTTAGCTATTGTAACGAAATACAGTGTTTCATTTTTCTAGAATTGCTAATTGTGTTAGTGCGATTTTCGTTGTTACACAAATACACACGCACACACACACAGACAGAGATAAACGGATACACACACTCACGCATACATGTAGGCAAACACGCACACATTCATACACACACATACTCATACGAATAAACACACTCACTCATCAATAAAGGCAAACACGCAATTGTATAGAGAAAATAATAGCTTATGCACGCACAAGTTGAAAAACACACAACTAAAAACAAACATACATATGCACAGACATTTGTAGAATCTCACATTAACAAAAACATATGTTTGAACTTACCGACTCATAACCAACTCACACGAGTAAAAAAATAATATTTAAGAAAACCCCACCCCCTAACTCACATTCTCCCTCACATATTCTCCCACACACATATAAAATTGAGCGTTTGATAGCGTGTGTGAGATAATATATTCTTCATGTCTATTGTACCTGTGGCCTTATGTATAGTCCAAGACACTCCTAACCCCCCGTCCCCCCCCCCCCCCCACCTAGCCCCCAAACTTTAATTTCCATTTGGACAACGGTGAATCAATACTTAGTTCAGGTTTGTGCCAGCGTCCGAGCTTATATTAAAGTTTCAGTCACTGAGATAGGTCACGTTTGTGTGACGTCACAGTTCCAAACAGGACGTGACGTCTGGCCCAGAGTTTACAGCACAGCTGGGGAGTTTTGTGTGGCGTGTGGCGTGTGGTGTATGGTGTGGTGTGTGGTGTGTGGCGTGTGTTATGTGACGTGTCCTGTATGGCTAGGGAATATGGTGTGTTATGAGGAGATGCCCGTCTTACAGTAGAGTATGTTATCAGAGTTTCTTCCAGGCATCTCTTCGGGGGGGGGGGGGGGGGCGAAAAAATTCTACCCCCCCCCCCCCCGAACGAAATGAAATTTATATAATTTATATAGAAAATATATACTTTTAACAGTGTCCGCCCCCCCCCCCCCTCCCCGAAGAAAGTCTACCCCCCCCCCCCCGAAAAATTCAAATGCCGCCCCCCCCCCCCCCTAAAGGAGAAAAAAGTCTGGAAAAAATACTGTATGTTATCTTTTGATAAAGAGAACACAATACTTAATTCTAGCTGGGAAATTGTATTTATTGTATTCTAACAGGCAAACATACCTGGAGAAAATACGTGTGTACCTAGTGAAAAAGCAACAACAGCTCCAAATACCAAAAATATATTAATTGTAAAAAAATTCTCAACTCTAGAAACAATATTGATCAAAGTGAATGAACGTTCGTGTCTTTAAAACAGCTTATCTCCTCCCCCGCCCCCCCCCCCCCCACCAAATCTCCATCTCTAGTAGTTGGTTATCTCAATCCTACACCTAACGACATTCTCTCATATCCCATGCCGCCCCATGACATTCAATCAAAAAGCAATCCATCACGTGGTAGCTCCCCCCACCCCCACCCATCTTCACCTCTACCCGTCGTGTCACGTGATACACGCGGTGAAAAGACAACATGGAGAGGGGGGGGGGATGAAAAATAACCCCGGCATTGACACACCCACTCAATATGACGTCATGTATCCCAGAAACCATGGCTTCTTGCATCTAATCCGGTTCTGGTTAAGGCAAACTTTCTTCTAAGTGATTTACTTTCATGAAAATTATATTCCCTAGTTAGCGCGTATGGGGGGTCATCCGTAAATGACGTCATGCTTTTTTTGACGATTTTTACCTCCCCACTCCCCTCTGTCACACATCGTCACAAAAAGTTAGCCCCCCCCCCCTCCTAAAATGACGTCACACCTCAGCCACACACACCATCTGAACCCCCCCTCCCCTTCATCACACACCGTCACTAAATTACGGACCCCCTTTCTCCCAATAAGTGTGACGTCATTTATGGACGACCCCTATTGTTTAGTAAATCTACATACACCTTAGTAAAATCACCCTGTCAAACCCGCCTATCCATATAGGAGATTCAGAAGTCCATACGGTTCTTGAACTCAGCATATATAATACAGCTCGTAGATAAACGCTCTACTACACGACCACACAGTCCCATTACATTTCATAGTTAGCTTATTTCAACAGATCGATGTAAACTGTCCATTGTTCAGGTCATATTGTTTAAATATGCTACATGTCAGAGTGAATGTAAGCAGATATACTTGACATGTCACCGAATGTATTCCTTCAGCTGATAGTGCCGCACTAGGCACATGCAGCGGTCCCACAGCATTGTGAAGGAAATCACATTCGTCCTAACTATTCTATTGATTTAGATTCGGCTTATATCGTAGATTTTTCTGCCGCACAGATCCGCCCTAATCTGGCTTGCTGATTCGGTCGGGGCACCCACTCCCTCATCTACCCCCCTCCCGAGTCGCTCCCCCCCCCCCCCCCACGAGCCTAGAGTTACCACGTGAGCTGGTGATGAAACGAAACAAGAACTGGGCGATGAGGAGAAGAAACTAAAATCAATGGGAGGGTTGACGTTTGGCCTTCTCAGGGAGGATGAGTAGCCAACCTCACTCAATAGGAGGGTTGAGTAGCCAACCCCAGTCAATTGGAGGGTTGAGTAGCCAACCCCACTCAATGGGAGGGTTGACGTTTGGCCTTCTCAGGAGGGTTGAGTAGTTACCTAGTGAGTATATTATTTACACGTGGCAACAAGTTGTATTAATGATGACGCAATGTGCAGGCGTGTACATAAACCCTTGCGTTGGTTAATCCATCAGAGAATCGCTTACATGTGAGAATAGTGAACTCATCAGAGAATCGCTTACATGTGAGAATAGTGAACTGATCAGAGAATCGCTTATATGTGAGAATAGTGAACTGATCAGAGAATCGCTTACATGTGAGAATAGTGAACTGATCAGAGAATCACCAATAAGTGAGACTAGTGAATCCAATGAGGCTAATATAATAGCTTGCACTGACCAAGCGTTACGTCATCTAACACAAGTTTATAAAGTTCACCAGTCTAGCAGTGTATAAAATATTTCCATTAAAGATAGATAATTGGAAGTGTAACAGTTTGATGCTGGGTTGGAATAGGTCCCACCTCTAATCCACAATACAATAGCTGTGGTCTCATCTCTAATTCACAATAGCTGTGGTCTCATCTCTAATTCACAATAGCTGTGGTCCCACCTCTAATCCACAATACAATAGCTGTGGTCCCATCTCTAATTCACAATAGCTGTGGTCCCATCTCTAATTCACAATAGCTGTGGTCCCATCTCTAATTCACAATAGCTGTGGTCCCACCTCTAATCCACAATAGCTCTGGTCCCATCCTGTTAGCATTGACCACAAATTGGATTTAAAGGTTTTTATTAGCGTAGATGCGGGTAGAGCAAGGTCACATATACGTCGTTGGGTGATTTAATATGCAGGACAGCTGAAGGTCATATTGCGACATATTTACAGACATATATGTCTGTCTATTTTGTCCGTTTTTTAAATGCGGAAAATGTAGATGTACCCATAGGAAACAAAAAGGACTTAAAGTTCAGTCAAAATTACTTCGGTAACCTTGAACCAGACAACTGACACATTTTATTCTAGATTTTTCTCAGGTCAGTGTCGTTCTATTATGTCAGTGTGTCGATCTGTAAGTCTGTCAGTGTGTCAGTCTGTCAGTCTGTCGGTCTGTCATTTTGTCAGTGTTTCGGTCTGTCAGTCTGTCGGTCTGTCAGTCTGTCAGTCTGTCGGTCTGTCATTTTGTCTGTCTGTCTGTCCGTCGGTCTGTCAAATCTTGTAACTCAATCCTGATCTATTTCTAAATGAGCGATGCCTTTCAAAAATTGTAAGTAAATGTATCTCTGCTGACTGCGGTATCCAGATTTTAATGAACGACCAACCATTTTACTATTATAACTGAAGAAAGCAAATTATGCGATTTTTGTTTTTTACTGAAATTAGAAGCTTGTTTTTATAAGGTTTTATCAATTGATTTTTTAAATCAAACTTATTTATTAGTTAACAGCCAGTGGCGTAGCGAGGTCGGGTGTTACCCGGTGCGGCACTTAATGGTGTCACCCCCCCCCCCCCCGGAGGCGTAGCGACCCTTCCCGGCGCCCGGGACAAACTTTCGATTTGCACCCCCTTCCACCCTTGTCGGGATTTGTAACCCAGACTTTACATTTTGTGTAGACAGACCTCATAACCCAGACTTTACATTTTGTGTAGACAGACCTCATAACCCAGAGTTTACATTTTGTGTAGTAATAAAAAATAATTAACTATCGTAAGTGCAATCAATGGCGAGTTAATTAACACAACACATTGTTGCGACCACACAGCGTTCAATGTATGAGGTCAAAGATTAATGGTATCAGAAGTGTGTGGGATCAAAGGTCAAGGGTATCAGATGTGTGAGGTCAAAGGTCAAGGGTATCAGAAGTGTGTGAGGTGAAAGGTCAGTTTTATCAGAAGTGTGCAAGGCCAAAGTTTAATGGTATCAGGTTACTAGGTCAAAGGTCAACGGTACCAAAGGTGCAAGGGGTCAAAGGTCAGTTGCATCAGGTTACTATGTCAAAGGTCAATAGTACTAGAGGTATACGAGGTCAAAGGTCGATGGAATCGATGCTGAACAAGTCAAAGGTCAATGATATCTGAGGAGTACAAGGTCATAAGTCAACGAAATAAATACTATTGAAGTCAAAAGGTCAAGATAACCCCTAAACACTAACATTCGCAGATCGCTCCAGTCACTAATAAAAACAGAATTTTCTTTTTTTTTATTCCTGGCACACGGCTATTAAAGAGACGACTATATCAAGTGATATCATTCACCTAGCATTTTTTTTATTGAAGACAAGAACAGAACACGGTTAAATACACAACAAACAATACACGCCCTTCCCCACCCCGTCTGTCACATGCTAGAGCATGCAATTATTCTCATCACAATCTAACGCAGACAATCATTCTCATCACAATTGAACGCAGACAATCATTCTCATCACAATTGAACGCAGACAATCATTCTCATCACAATATAACGCAGACAATCATTCTCATCACAATATAACGCAGACAATCATTCTCATCACAGTATAACGCAGACAATCATTCTCATCACAATTTAACGCAGACAATCATTCTCATCACAATTTAACGCAGACAATCATTCTCATCACAATATAACGCAGACAATCATTCTCATCACAATATAACGCAGACAATCATTCTCATCACAATCTAACGCAGACAATCATTCTCATCACAATATATAACGCAGACAATCATTCTCATCACAATATAACGCAGACAATCATTCTCATCACAATATATAGCAGACAATCATTCTCCCCTGACTTTTAGTTATAGTTATTGCAAGTATTTCCTGATATACACCCTTACCGGCGGGGAGGGGGGGTGTGAAGGTAGGTTTTCTCCAGGGGGCTATGAAGCGTGGGGGGGGGTATGACCGGTCACCACGTAAATCATTCTCTTCACAATCCTTCTCCCATACAGTCTAATACAGTCAATCACTCTCCCCTACAAAATACCGCAGACAATCATCCCCACCCCACATTCTAATACAGACAATCATTCTACCCGACAATCTACCGCAGACAATCATTCGGCAATTTCTTGTTAACTTTCTATTGGCCCCTATGCCCGAAACCCGCCCAATCAATAACTCAGTGCTAAAGCTGTTCAACGTTTCTGTTCCTTTTTGCACTGCGACTAGTTCGAACATAACCTTAAAGGAAATAACCTTACAGGAAATAACCTCACAAAAAGTAACCCCAGAGAAAATAACCTCATAACCTCACAGAAAATAACTTCACAGAAAATAACTTCATAACCTCACAAAAATAACCTTACAAAAATAACCTCACAAAAATAACCTAACCGAAAATAATCTCACAGAAAATAATCTCACAGAAAATAACCTCACAGAAAATAACCTTACAGAAAATAACCTCACAGAAAAAAGTTGAACAGAAAATAACCTTACAGAAAATAATCTATCTCACAGAAAATAACCTTACAGAAAATAACCTCACAGAAAAAGTTTAACAAAAAATAACCTTACAGAAAATAATCTCACAGAAAATAATCTATCTCACAGAAAATAACCTCACAGAAAAAGTTTAACAAAAAATAACCTTACAGAAAATAATCTCACAGAAAATAATCTATATCACAGAAAATAACCTTACAGAAAATAACCTCACAGAAAAAGTTTAACAAAAAATAACCTTACAGAAAATAATCTCACAGAAAATAATCTATCTCACAGAAAATAACCTCACAGAAAAAGTTTAACAAAAAATAACCTTACAGAAAATAATCTCACAGAAAATAATCTATATCACAGAAAATAACCTTACAGAAAATAATCTCACAGAAAATAATCTATCTCACAGAAAATAACCTCACAGGCAATAATCTCTGAGTACCCTGGTCTAGTACAGTGAGTCTAAATCAAATTAACTCCTTCTCTTGTTCTAATTAAGTGGACCCGACGATATAATTAAGTGGTCCCCTTGTTCTATTAAGTGGTTCCCTAGTTCTAATTAGGTGGAACATAGTTCCAATTAAATGAGTACTCAATAGTTCTAAATAATTGGCTTTAGTTACAATTAAGTGATTTCATAATTCCAGTTAAGTGGTTCCCTAGTTCATATGAAATGGTTCCCATTAACTGGTTCCCTAGATCGTATGAAATGGTTCCCATAAAGTGGTTCCCTAGATCATATGAAATGGTTCCCATAAAGTGGTTCCCTAGATCATATGAAATGGTTCCCATAAAGTGGTTCCCTAGTTCCCATAAAGTGGTTCCCTAGTTCCCATAAAGTGGTTCCCTAGTTCCCATAAAGTGGTTCCCTAGTTCCCATAAAGTGGTTCCAGCCAACGGAATCTGCCACGTCTATAAAACATTCCTCGAGTCTGGCTCGAATGGTGATCCGTGACAGTTTCATGCCTGCTACGTCATCGGCGGTTAGCATCCATCCTGGCAGCCTGGCAGCGTGCAGCAGACACGAGTACCTGGCCACTACGCCAGTCTGTCCTTGGTGGCAATTAGCCTTTCATGCATCAAATTGTCTGCTGATGATTTATGGGCGGGAAAGAGGGGTGGGGGGGGGGGGGTAAAACATGTTACACGGCCGAAGTCTCTTGAGGCTTATGAGCGACACAGCTGTTGCTGATGTGAAGGTAGCTTAAGAAAGTAGCTTGTGGTTTTGGTACCATCGCGCAATTCTGGTCAGTTAGTTCAACCACAACCTGTTGCAGGTGTGAAGGTAGCTTAAGAAAGTAGATTGTGGTTCAACCAACATTGTTTAATTCTGGTCAGTTAGTTCAACCACAACATGTTGCAGATGTGAAAATAGCTTTTAAAAAATTAAAAACTGCGGCTAGTGAGAAATTATTTTATTTGTCAACAGTATTTCAGATTTGATGGTTTATATTTCAACATGCATAAATGTTACTTGATGTATTTCTTTTGAATCCCTTTAGAATACCACAACTTCTAGCTGCTAGGCGTAAACCCCAACACCCCTAGTCGGGTTCACTAGCCAGGGTTCGGGTTTCTATTTTCACATAGATCTGGGTCAAGGACACTTAATAAATATCCGCCATAGTGAAATGGAAATAAATAGGAAGACGTATATGTAACAAAGGTATGTTGTGTTACCTTATATATAACAAGTTATGTCTTATGACCTTACATGTAACAAGGTATGTCGTAATACCTGAGACCGACCCAAACCTATCAGGTCTGACAACTTGGCTCTAGTACCAGACCAGCCAACAACATGGCTGGAATTGGGTGCTATCTAAGTTCTCCTTTTGTTTGCCAATAATTCCCCCAACCTAAGCATCTACTTCACCACCATCACCACCCCACCATCCACACTAACACCATCCCCCCACCACGCACACGTTGGTATTTCTCTATGTAATCAAGAAGCAGTAAAAATTAATTTCATCTAATCTGCCGTCAAAAATTGTGTGATCCAAGATTTCCTGTGTCTTTATGTCGCAGGTTGTGTTTAAAAAACACTTCCTGTGTGTCTTCATGTCGTAGGTTGTGTTTAAAAAACACGTGCATTTTTTAATCTACCTTTATTTCAAAGCTCCAACCATCTTAGGCAGCTTCGTTTATTGCGCTATTTATCAGAGAAAACGGCCCCCATAAGATATTAAAATAATTAAATCATGCCGAAATGCGATACATATCACACGCAGGGGCGCAGAGTTTGAGTGAGGAAGTGTAAATGACCATTAATTAGCTGTACAACAAGATAAGCAGGAATAAATAGCCCACAAATGCCGTTATTGCCTTTGGATGAAAGATACGCTATTATCTATCAAGCTGTTTACTCTTTATGCCGGCACCCCCCACTCCACATAATGGACTCGTCTGTCTTTTACGACGCCTATCGGCCATCTTGATTTTTATCTCTTAGTGGGAACACCCTGTGAACTTGTTGCTATTAATATCTTACAAATCACGTGCCTTTTTTTTCCTTTCTCCTTTTACAAACATGCAATTTCGTAGCGGAAGTTTGGTTTTCATTTTCTGGTCTGTCGATGTGAAATGAGGTAACGAATGTCTTCATAGGGCAGGTCCATAGGTCCAGGTGCGACAGGTAAATAAGAGTGCTGGGGGAGGGGGGGTGTGAGGAAAGGAGGGAGGGGGAGGGTTGTGTGACATTGATTGTGGACAGATTAACAAGTAGAAAAACGAGGCAATAACCGAACGATCGATGCTAATTAAAGGACCACACGACTGTCTATAGCTTAGAGAGGTTTTATTTAAAACTTGTGGATACAATGGGTGACACAATTAGACTGGTGCTAGTGTTGCACGTAGTGTAGCAGGTAGTGTAGCAGGTAGTGTAGCAGGTAGTGTAGCAGGTAGTGTAGCAGGTAGTGTAGCTGGTAGATGTAAAATCAAATGCTAGGGCATCATTACATAAAGATGTAGAATCAAATGCCAGGGCATCACTAGACAACAGAGGCGTA
Source organism: Physella acuta (assembly GCF_028476545.2). Taxonomy (NCBI): domain Eukaryota; kingdom Metazoa; phylum Mollusca; class Gastropoda; family Physidae; genus Physella; species Physella acuta. The sequence continues at coordinate 93,310 of NW_026732853.1, read as the reverse complement.
GCGAGGGGGGGGGGGGGCGGGGGGACATATGTCCCCGGGCGCCGACCTTAGGGGGGGGCGCCAAATTGAAAGTTTGAGGGGGGTGCAAATGAAAAGTTCGAGGGGGGGTGCAAATCGAAAGTTTGAGGGGGGGGGTGCAAATGAAAAGTTCAAGGGGTGGTGCAAATCGAAAGTTTGTCCCCGGGCGCCGGGAAGGGTCGCTACGCCTCTGCTAGACAGACACGTATAATCAAATGCCAGGGCATCACTAGACAAAGACGTAGAATCAAATGCCAGGGCACCACTAGACAGAGACGTAGAATCAAATGCCATGGCATCACTAGACAAAGACGTAGAATCAAATGCCAGGGCACCACTAGACAAAGATGTAGAATCAAATGCCAGGGCATCACTAGACAAAGATGTAGAATCAAATGCCAGGGCATCACTAGACAAAGATGTAGAATCAAATGTCAGGGCATCACTAGACAAACAAATAGAATCAAATGCCAGGGCATCACTAGACAAAGACGTAGAATCAAATGCCGGGGCATCACTAGACAAAGACATAGAATCAAATGCCAGGGCATCACTAGACAAAGACGTAGAATCAAAGTGCCAGCCATAATCAAGAGCATCTGTCTCAGACGACATATCACGTAGTCTGGCGCTCCCCAACCATGTGTTGACATGCGCAGTAGCGAGCCAGCCCAACAATTTGGCCGGGGCGACGAGCAGACGACAGACACGGTAAGACAAGACGGGGAGATAACTCTAATATTCTGTACATCTTGTCTGCACAATCACAGGTTTCATCTGTTGTGAAGTGTGATTGTTTCTTACACAATCATTTGATTTATGCCTCAGTCTACAATCATTTGTTTATATTAGTCTATTGGTGCGTGTTTGGGCCTCACACTATCATTTGTCTAAGCTAAGCTAGCGATGTGTGATTGCCTATAGCTGACAGCTAGAAATACAGTTTCGTTTCCATGGTTACAAGTGGGGCGGCTTTTTTACTTTCTCATATATACAAAGTATAGAGAAAGTCTTGTTATATTACGCTGCGGTGTTTTATTCTATTCATCCTACCTGTACTGTACCTACCTGTCCTGTACCTACCTGTCCTGTACCTACCTGTCCAGTACCTACCTGTGCTGTACCTACCTGTCCAGTACCTACCTGTCCTGTACCTACCTGTCCTGTACCTACATGTCCTGTACCTACCTGTCCTGTACCTACATGTCCTGTACCTACCTGTCCTGTACCTACCTGTCCTGTACCTACCTGTCCTGTACCTACCTGTCCTGTACCTACATGTCCTGTACCTACCTGTCCTGTACCTACCTGTCCTGTACCTACATGTCCTGTACCTACATGTCCTGTACCTACCTGTCCTGTACCTACCTGTCCTGTACCTACATGTCCTGTACCTACCTGTCCTGTACCTACCTGTCCTGTACCTACATGTCCTGTACCTACCTGTCCTGTACCTACCTGTCCTGTACCTACCTGTCCTGTACCTACCTGTCCTGTACCTACATGTCCTGTACCTACCTGTCCTGTACCTACCTGTCCTGTACCTACATGTCCTGTACCTACATGTCCTGTACCTACCTGTCCTGTACCTACATGTCCTGTACCTACATGTCCTGTACCTACATGTCCTGTACCTACCTGTCCTGTACCTACATGTCCTGTACCTACCTGTCCTGCACCTACCTGTCATGTACATACCAATCGTGTACTTGTGAAATACTTATCTACCATGATCAACATAGCCATTAGGGTTAATATTTACAATAAGTAGTCTTTTTTTAAAATAAACTACATATAGCTATTCATATTGTTCATGCTACCATCACTAACTAGTTTATTGGTTTAGTTAGTTAGGTTAACCTTTACACTATATTAAACGTATGTTGTATGTTAGTTTATGTGCAGTATATAAACATGAATATGTACTATATGTGTAAATAAAATCTAGCCAAGCGACCATCCACACTAGCTTGCCTTTAGAAAATATTACAAAACAGTTTCAACCAGAATTATGCTACATCTTAACACATGTTGCTAGACTCAAATGATTTTCTTCTTCCATGAATTTTTAAACGGCTCAACTGAAACCGGTGTAGGCTGTTCTAGCCCTTTGGATGGATAGATAAAAATGTAGTCTTGAATTACCAAATAATTTTTCCCGATGATATTACAAGGTATTCTATTCAAAGATGATGTTACAGGTTAACGTTAAAGTTATCATTACTAGGTGGGCAGTGAAAGACAAGGATGGTTTTTTTAGAAAAAATTTAATTTATTCCATCAACTCTAACGATGGTTATCGATTCTTTTAATGACAGCCAAGAAAATTATAAGGGAAAGTTGAGGTTTTTTTTTTATGCGCGTAAGTTCCGCGGTTTAAATTATAGTTTCTGTCATATTGCCGGTGTAATACGAATGTCAATTTCCTACAAGATGTCAAATTATACGATGTCAAGTTTATACAAGATGCCTAGTTTTAAGTAGTAAAAATTCTACAATAGGACAAGTTGTCATAAAAAGTCAGTTTATATTGCTGTTGACATACTGATATTCGATATAATAGGAATGTATTACAAAGGCTTTACTAAATAAAAATCATCCAAGTATTTTATCAAATTTAAACAGTGTTGTGTTTTTTTTTCTTCTAGTCTCCTTATAGTAAATCAACCGCCTAGTTAATTGACCACAGCTCACCCCCCCCCACACACACAAACTACAAATTGACTTCTCTCCTTGGCTCATTTAGACTCCCACTACACCTCCTCCCCCCAACTCACCTTCCCATACCCTACACTTACACAAACGGTCAACCCCTACCCCTTCCCTACCCCAATACCCACCAGTACGCTAAGCCGCTGACCACGATAATTTAATTCAAGAAACACCAAAATATGACAATAAATAACCCTCATAATGTGTGTACCGCCCCACCCCCCAGCCCCGGGACTGGGGTAATTAATGGAACCAGTACTCGCCAATTCCCCCGTCAGTCCTGCACGAGCGTTGGGCCGCTTATCAATGTATCCAATCGGGATTCGGCAACGTAAGGAATACCAGTAGAGACACGGCAACATAAGGAATAGGGGCACGGCAACATAAGGAATAGTGACACGGCAACATAAGGAATAGAGACACGGCAACATAAGGAATAGAGACACGGCAACATAAGGAATAGAGAGACGGCAACATAAGGAATAGTGACACGGCAACATAAGGAATAGAGACACGGCAACATAAGGAATAGAGACACGGCAACATAAGGAATAGAGACACGGCAACATAAGGAATACTATTAGAGACACGGCAACATAAAGAATAGAGACACGGCAAGATAAGGAATAGAGACACGGCAGCATAAGGAATAGAGACACGGCAACATAAGGAATAGAGACACGGCAACATAAGGAATAGAGACACGGCAACATAAGGAATAGAGACACGGCAACATAAGGAATAGAGACACGGCAACATAAGGAATAGAGACACAGCAACATAAGGAATAGAGAGACGGCAACATACGGAATAGAGACACGGCAACATAAGGAATAGAGAGACGGCAACATAAGGAATAGAGACACAGCAACATAAGGAATACTATTAGAGCCAAGGAAAAGTCGGCATGGAATTTCTCTATCCTATTACAGACCACGAACCACAGAATACTTAGCGCTAATGTAAAATCAATACAACTGTGAGGTCCAGAGAAGTGTCGTACATCAAGTGTTGCATTTTTTAATAAATAAATCTCTCGGAATTTTTTAAAACAAGTCACCCACTAGCTGCCGCCAACCTGCAGACATGTTGCAATTTTGCCGGGAAAATTTTGAAGTGTTGTTCAATAGGAAGCTTCTTAGAGAAAAAAAAAACGTTTAGATGGAATTTTATTATTATAAGAAAATAAACCGGGAGTGATCTCCCCTAAACTTTCTCGAATATTCTTATATAAAATAACAGGGGATGGAAACTCGGGCTATAGACATGATTTTTAATCCATTTTAAATACTTAAAGTTTTAAAAATAGAATAAAATCTCGTAGACAAATTAATTGCACACCAAGTGAACGCAAATAAAAAAAGCGCATAATAGTGCGCAATATTATTAGTACTTTTAAAATTTACATTAGTTTTTTGAGAAATCGGAAGTAGCGTAAATTACTACTTCCAGTCAACGGAAATTACTCAAAATTTAACAGACGGTAGAGAATTAGATCTTTTACTTACATGTGAAATTTCATTTATCTATCTGAAATAGTACTCAAGTTATAGGCTTTTAAAAAATTCAAAGTAGGAAAAGTACCACTTCCGGTTATCGGAAATCGCTCAAAAGTTGATACGGATCTACGATTTTGATAAAATACTTATATATGAAATTTCATCAACCTAGCTGTAACGGTACTCAAGTTATCGTGTTTACACACGGACAGACAGACAGACAGACAGACACACACACACACAGACATACGGACAAGATTGCAAAATTATGTTTTTCCGTATCAGTGAGGTGTAAAACGTCGAGATTTGTAAAAATCTCGATTATTTTTTTTTTGCACGATTACAATACTTTCTCTATACTACGTATATACGAGAAAGTAAAAAGTTGAAAGGACATTTCCTTTTTTTTTAAAAAAAGTTGATAAGAAATCCCTTAAGAAAAAAATTAATAAATTATTTTCTGAAAAAAAAGAAAATGTAGGAAAATCTCTTTAAAATTAAAATAAATAAAAAAGAAACTGATCCAGAAAGAAATAAAATACTTAAACTACTTAAAGCAAAAGTTGATACTAAAATACTTTGAACAAATAGTTGATACTGAAATACTTTAAAACAGAAAGTAGATACTAAAATAGGAATTTTCTTTTTAATAAATCCCTCAGAAAAATAAATTTGGTAAAAAGACTGTAACTTCGGACTGATAGGAATTCGAAAACATTACACGTAGCAGGCAGTGGAAATTGTTTTGTTTTTTAAAATTACAAATATATTTTGTAAAAAAAGCTAACAAAACAGACAAATAATAAATAAATAATACAACCATCAGTCTAGTGGGGAAAAAAAAGACAGTCTCTAATAAATTATAACCCAAGTCGCTGCAGGAATAGAAGGTCGAGAACCCTCATCAGTTTCTCCCAAACACCCCTCCCCGCCTCCTACCCTTCACCAACACCCCTCCCCGCCTCCTACCCCTTACCAACACCCCCACCCCTCCCCCAATATTGGCAGTGTTAGTCATACAACATAAACATAACTATCTCGTTACCGGCAAACAATTATATTTCAACAATTATCGCGCACGTACTGAAAACAATTAACAAAGATGAGGGTAATTATATCCTCTCTAATTAAAACATTATAATTAAGCACTCATTACTGTATCATGTTATCACAGTTTAATGTCCAAGTTAAAAATTATTTTAACGATGCTTTGTGCAATAAAGAAATATTATGGCTGAAGTCAGCCAAACAATAGTGTGGTTGTCTGCAGTCAATATGGCTGTGTGCAGTCAAATGTGGCGATGTGCAGTCAAGCAATAGTATGGCTGAAGTCAGCCAAACAATAGTGTGGCTGTGTGTAGTCAGTGTGGCTGTGTGGCTGTGTGCAATCAAGTGTGGCTGTGTGCAGTCAAATGTGGCGATATGCAGTCAAGTGTGGCTGTGTGCAGTCAAATGTGGCGATATGCAGTCAAGTGTGGCTGTGTGCAGTGGAATGTGGCTGTGTGCAGTCAAATGTGGCTGTGTGCACTCCAGCAATAGTATGGCTGAAGGTAGCCAAACAATAGTGTGGCTATTTGCAGTCAAGTATGGCTGTGTGCAGTCAAGTATGGCTGTGTACAGTCAAATGTGGCGATGTGCAGTCAAGTGTGGCTGTGTGCAGTCAAGTATGGCTGTGGGCAATTAAGCAATAACCTCGTATGTCGAACACAGAAGCCAGAGATGGAATTGAAGTAGTGATCCTTTTCTCCGGCGTATTAGGTTACTGCAGACATGTTATACAGCTCTAGTAGGTTACTTAATAATTGTATGTACTTGTTGCTTTTTCATTGGCCTACTATTGAAAGGTTATTGGTTATTTCGTGAACTTCTCCTTTGAAGAATTTCAGCAGATCGTTATGTTCTTTCCTGTTAATTATCTAGGGCCAGACTTTCCTGATCAATCAATACAATGTTCATAATTATTTACTGTATTGTATATTAACACACACACCCAAAGCACACACACATACACACAGTCCCAACATCCTCACTTCATACATACCTACACATAAAAACCACATTGCCAATCACATAACATAGCCAGAAAACACTTTGTATTCTGATCATGTCGCACAAGGCCGTTATGTTTCAAACTTTCCCAACTCTCGGATTATTTATGTATCTTGTATGTCGAGTTATTATTTATAATTAAAATTTCTGAGCAACGTTTCGCATGGGCATCAATAAGATGGCATACGTGTTTGAAATGTGAAAGTAATTTGCTTGACCAATTACGTTGACTCATTAAGATAAAGTCTTGGTGGTCTAGTGTAATTCGCGCCACTCTAAAAATCGTCGAGAAATTAATTATGTCTGTGTTGTGCCTTGTCAACTGTCGGTGTGGTCGAGTCGGTATAGCTCATGGTTGCTAAACCGAAAAGTCTCGAGTTCGAACCCTCAGGCAGATGGGGCTCGTTAGCTGGGGACAGCCACTTTTCTAGGAGAGACAACTCCAAAATTAAACAACTGCTGCCTTGTAGATTGTTCTTGGTTGGACAAAGGCTATGGAAGCAAATCCAAAAAGAAAAGCAGGCTGAAATCGGAGTCAATGGCCTCAATGGCGCATAACCAGTTGACACGTAACGCTTAATTGTGTTGGAGGCGTGGTCGAGTCGGCAAAAAGCTCATGGTTGATAAATTTGAACAAAGTCTCGAGTTCAAACGCACTGGCAGATAATACTCGATCCCCTTCGACACTAATAATTAAGAACGAAGAAGAAGAAGAAGAAGAAAGAACTGTCTCATGATGAGAACACTAAAACAACAGTATATAGTGAAGATAGATAACACAGATCTAAGACAAACCATAAACAGTACACTATCTCTCTGCAGTAGTAAGTGTCCACAATAAGAACCGTCCAATCAGATGTGTGCCACAAATTCTGTCCAATCCGGTGTGTCCAATCCGGTGTGTCCAATCCGTTGCAAAAGTTGCCATTTTTTTGGTGTAAAGTTAAAGTTGTCCTCTCTTACGTCCGGGCAATGATCGCCCCAGGAGCTGGTGTAAACATGGGACGGGCAAGCGCTCATGACAATTGTAGAATTGGATTGCTCAGCTCAGTGGACGTGAGGGGAAATACAAGATAAGTCTCGGGGACAAACGGATCAATCGCGTTGGTGGGGGGGGGGGGGCTAGGTTTAGGGGGAGGGGTGGTTATAAGCTGTTACTTAGGGGTGGTTATAAGGGGGGAGGGGTGGTTATAAGCTGTTACTCAGGGGTGGTTATAAGCAGGGGAGGGGTGATAGGTGGACAGTTGATGGGGTCTGTTATTGAAAAGCTCGTCTGGTCACTAGCAGAAGTGAACTTTATTCCAGAGTTTCTTGATTTATTTCTATCAACTCCGCCAGCTATTGTGAAGAAATAGGTTTTAGGTAGGTAGACAAAACCTAGACAAAATCTTCAGCAAAAAATAATCAATCTTTTTACACGCTCGATTTTTTCCTAACGAAATCTTCAGTGGTTAATGGACCGCAAAAATGATCACACTGGGGAGTTCGATGATTAACTAATCAGCTAATTACATTTAAATAATTGGTGGTCATTAAACTCTACTGATATTTTGTATTGTGAACATCACATTCACTTATTTAATCAATTCTCAAATTACTAAGTCTGTTGTTGACGTTAGCTAGGTGTTGGCTTCTCACTAGATTTTTATTTTAAAGATATTGGATTTTGAAATCTTACATGTAGAATATAACAAGGAAAGTAACCAAGATATATAACTGGAATTTGTATACATGAAACAGTTTATGTTGAAAATATTACGGAACATTTCCGTGTTGCAGAACATGTTTATAGAACTTATTTCTGTAGATCAAGTAAACACGAAACACATACAGAACAAGTTCTGCTTGTAATAAAAAGATGTATACAATGAACAAGTTCCGTGCAAAATGTTGGCCTAAAACAAGTTTTTAAGTCACTAGTGTGGAAAGAGAAAGCTTCACAAATTAACATATTAAGATGCACCGTCAAAACGTCCGCTAATAAAACGGGCCCGACCAATCGGCCCCCCGACAAAGCGACGCAGTCAAAATAACCCCGTCAAAAGGACCGACACTTAGGCTCCCTTCCAATGGTCTCCCGACATACAGGCTCCCGACATTTAGGCTCCCGACAAATGGGCTCCTGACATACTGGTTGCAACACGTTGTTTCCTAGCTGTATTCAAATTACTTTATTCTAATTAGTAACAGTATGACAATACTTAGGACGATACTTAGATCAAATAATACGATACTAAGTTCCAACGACACGATACTTAATTCCACCAAGACGATACTTGTATACAATAAGTCGATACTTAAATAAACCGAATGACGCCACTCAGAATGACGTACAGAGAGAAAATGGCACCCAGTGATCGCCGAGTGTGGTATGTAAACTTTCAGGCAACATTTCTTTCATCCTGCCCGGTGTAAACATTGTAGTCTTGAGTCAGCAGACGTTAGGCCAGGGTTATGACGACATTAATTAACCTACAGCCGCTCTGTGTAATTATCTCACCCCCACATCCCAGCTGGTGGTCAGAATAAACTCACACATTACATCGCTGTTGGTAACGACTCACTGAGCTTACACATTACATCGCTGCTATATATATATATATATATATATATATATATATATATATATATATATATATATATATATATATATATAGCACACACACACACACACACACACACACATATATATATATATATATATACATATATATATATATATATATATACATATATATATATATATACATACATATATATATATATATATATATATATATATATATATATATATATATATATATATATATATATATATATATATATATATATATATATATATATATATATATATATATATATATATATATATATATATATATGTGTGTGTGTGTGTGTGTGTGCTAGTCGTCACGCGACCCCCTAGTACTCCACTATCCACTAAAGGTCATCTTAAGAAAGTGAATCGGTCATTTATTTTTTTAAAGCGTTCATTATTAATTACGTCCCAATAATTTAGTCACCCATATCTCTGCCTTCCAACGCCCAAATATAAACTACATTAAATAACCCCACCCCCACCCCCCCTACCTACACATACACCCCTCGTAGCACTTTGTTTCTAAAGTCAGACCCCCCTTCCCCTTCCTCATTCATGGGGTAGTGACGTCATTATTCACAGACGACCCCTACAACTATTTTGTTATTTATCTGTTTCGGGCAGGATACTTGCCTCACCATCCATAAACAAACAAACAAACAAAGAGAAGGCTAGAGCCCAATCTTATACATTTGTGTCTAGTCTCTGGGTCTACATCGATACATCACATGGGGCTACACAGCCGCTAAGTCAACTACCAACCATCTCACACAGCCTTCACGTTAGTATAATTAGACCGTCTAGCTTCTTAACTTGGTGCTTAAGAGGTACACCCATTGCGTGGTTTTATAGGAGAAATACATTATGTTATAAATTCTCGTGTGCTCACGTCCTTAATAACTGCTCGTGGTTTGTTTTGGTTTGTTTCGCTTTATCTTTAGACTCATGTTTTTGTTTGTTTCATCTATGTAAAGATTCATGTTTTTGGTTGTTTCACCTAATGTAAAGATTCATGTTTTTGTTTGCCTCAACTAATGTAAAGATTCATGTTTTTATTTGCCTCAACTAATGTAAAGATTCATGTTTTTGACCACGTAATGTGTATGTTACACACGACCAACAAACAAGATTAATGGCTGATATTTTTTCAAACACTATCTCCTTATGATTGTTAACTTCCATTTTCTTCTCTTTGTTTATCGGTTTTATGGAAACTTATCTTGACATTAATGGTCAAAAGAAACATTAGTTTTCTAACGGAAAGTGAACTTCTGTCATTAATAGTTCAATGCTATGTCCATTCCCCCACCTCACCTTCCCACCCCCACCTGTCCACTCCGTTAATGACGTCATTAGACTAAAGATGTAGACAGTTATCGGGTTAAATGACGGTAAGATGGCAGCTAGAAATAGCGTGGAAAGACAAACATGGCTTCCTAGTGAGACTGTGACAATGAAGCCTTCACTGTGCATGGCATTTCATCGCGTCCACAAATAGCCGTTCAATATCTGCCGTCCACCATCAACCACCAACAGCCGTCCATAGTCGACCGCCGTCCACCAACTTGTGTCAAAAAACTGCCGTCCACCAACTTTCGTCCACCACTAGCCATTACACACCGTCCTTCACTGCTATCAGCCCAGTCTGCCATATTGGTCAACACGTATCTTAAGAAACAAAGATCTTTAAACCACACGTATCTTAAGAAACAAAGATCTTTAAATCACACTATCTTAAGAGACAAAGATCTTTAAATCACACGTATCTTAAGAAACAAAGATCTTTAAATCACATGTATCTTAAGAAACAAAGATCTTTAAATCACACGATTCATTTCTCAGCTAAGACCTTTTGATCACCGGTTACCACTTTAAACAAAGATCTTCAGTTCCCCGGTGTTCCTTAAGAAACTAAGATCTTAAGATCATCGGTCACGTGTTACAGATCATGAAGACCCCAAACAAACCTAATTTCTCCCTCTCCCTACTGTTTGTCTAACTTTACCCAAACAAACCTAATTTCTCCCTCTCCCTACTGTTTGTCTAACTTTACCCAAACAAACCTAATTTCTCCCTCTCCCTACTGTTCGTCTAACTTTACCCAAACAAACCTAATTTCTCCCTCTCCCTACTGTTTGTCTAACTTTACCCAAACAAACCTAATTTCTCCCTCTCTCTACTGTTTGTCTAACTTTACCCAAAACAAACCTAATTTCTCCCTCTCCCTACTGTTTGTCTAACTTTACCCAAACAAACCTAATTTCTCCCTCTCCCTACTGTTTGTCTAACTTTACCCAAACAAACCTAATTTCTCCCTCTCCCTACTGTTTGTCTAACTTTACCCAAACAAACCTAATTTCTCCCTCTCTCTACTGTTTGTCTAACTTTACCCAAACAAACCTAATTTCTCCCTCTCCCTACTGTTTGTCTAACTTTACCCAAACAAACCTCATTTCTCCCTCTCCCTACTGTTTGTCTAACTTTACCCAAACAAACCTAATTTCTCCCTCTCTCTACTGTTTGTCTAACTTTACCCAAAACAAACCTAATTTCTCCCTCTCCCTACTGTTTGTCTAACTTTACCCAAACAAACCTAATTTCTCCCTCTCCCTACTGTTTGTCTAACTTTACCCAAAACAAACCTAATTTCTCCCTCTCCCTACTGTTTGTCTAACTTTACCCAAACAAAACTAATTTCTCCCTCTCCCTACTGTTTGTCTAACTTTACCCAAACAAACCTAATTTCTCCCTCTCTCTACTGTTTGTCTAACTTTACCCAAAACAAACCTAATTTCTCCCTCTCCCTACTGTTTGTCTAACTTTACCCAAACAAACCTAATTTCTCCCTCTCCCTACTGTTTGTCTAACTTTACCCAAAACAAACCTAATTTCTCCCTCTCCCTACTGTTTGTCTAACTTTACCCAAAACAAACCTAATTTCTCCCTCTCCCTACTGTTTGTCTAACTTTACCCAAACAAACCTAATTTCTCCCTCTCCCTACTGTTTGTCTAACTTTACCCAAACAAACCTAATTTCTCCCTCTCCCTACTGTTTGTCTAACTTTACCCAAAACAAACCTAATTTCTCCCTCTCCCTACTGTTTGTCTAACTTCACCCAAACAAACCTAATTTCTCCCTCTCCCTACTGTTTGTCTAACTTTACCCAAAACAAACCTAATTTCTCCCTCTCCCTACTGTTTGTCTAACTTTACCCAAACAAACCTAATTTCTCCCTCTCCCTACTGTTTGTCTAACTGTACCCAGCTAAATATCATCAACGTGATACCTGGCCAGAAAAAAAAATCCTGGCAAATTCTAGAAAAAGTGACGGGTATAAATAACAGCGCCAATTTTTCCCAACATCTTACGCAGAATTTGTAAAATTTTCTTCAATGAAAGAACCATAAAACCCGAGGGTCTGATGTGCGACCTACATCTGCCCTATGATCACAAAATCAAGGATCGTTAAGTACACGTTGATAGGAGTTAATTAGGTGAACAGCTGATTTCATCAAATGGCGCTTCGTTAACTAAATTACTGAAATGGTGTTTGAAGTCGATCTTTCATTATGCTGATGTGTGCTGTAGATGTGATTCACTCGCTTATGGAAATTGGTAACTGTTTTGATTAAACCTAACTTACCACTTGATAAGGGAGTACGATGTTTGTAGCTGAATTACCGAAAGTCTTTTCCTAACTCTAATCTGTGTTCTTAATGTAACGCTAATCCCGATTCTATTTATAGCTGTAGCCACGATGGAACAGATAGACCGCAATAAACAAGAACCAACCTTGATCAGATATTGAACTGCCCGAGATGTTTTTATAAGAACTAGTTTTTAGTTAGTTCAATACCTATTTTTATAAGATGTCAACTTAATTCCAATATCAGTTTAAGATCATATATTGACCATAGACTAATATTCCAATATCCGTTTTAGCCGAATATTGACTCCGTTCAATATTTCCACCAATCACCGATGGCAAGTATCGACCAGTTATCGATCTACTCCTAGCTGTCCAGTCTGTATCAAGGCTTCTGTCTACTTGTCTCTACTTGTCTCTACTTGTCCACTTGTCTGCTCTATCGTCGGGTCATCTCTCGCCGGCCTGTCACGTGTGTCGTCCACTTCCTGACCAGTGTCAAGAGTATCCAGTTACTGACCTCCGTGACGTCATGTCCAAATACTTGTATCACTTCTATTGAACTGTGCTCACCGTCTACCTAACACAACTGAAGGTTCAACAATCTATTTATAACACAACGTGACTACCTATATAGGTATAAAAAAAACTACCGGAAATACGTTGACCAACTGACCTACATTCTATTTTGATTTGTCCTGACACCTCTGTCACGTGATTTATTTACTCACATATTTTTAGCCTCCCCTCCCCGCCCTACCCACCACGGTTAAAAAAGTCTCGATGACTTTCCCACATGTCTCACTTTATGACTGCTGTTTGTATTTCCAGTCCTGCTTTCTCCCTTTCTCAATGGGTTCCATAAAAACTGTTTTCGCAACCTCCCACAACCGAAAACATGGCATCGGAGCGGTGCTACACAACATCTGACAAACAAGGGTTCTCACGATGTGACGTCTGGCACCACACCTTGTCAGACAAACAAGGCTTCTCACGATGTCACGTCTGGCACCAAACCTTGTCAGACAAACAAGGGTTCTAGGGTTCTAATGATATGACGTCAGACAAACACTGAATCCCTAGCTGAGCGTTCTCTGTAGCTCTGCTCGTACAGTACAAAGGGTTAATGACTATCACTGCTACAGTACACTGCTACATATTAACAGAGTTTCTTCCAGCTCCTCCCCCCCCTCGAAGGAAATGGATTTTATATAGAAAATATCTAATTTTAACAGTGTATGCCCCCCCCCCCCCCAACCACCGAAAATTTCACCCCCCCCCCCTCCAACCGGAGAAAAATGGCTGGAAGAAACACTTCATATTAACTTCTAATCATACATTGCTATATATAAACTGCTACATTAAATTGCTACGTATTAACTATATATATATATATATATATATATATATATATATATATATATATATATATATATATATATATATATATATATATATATATATATATATATATATATTTCGGCCGACATACCCTAATGGTGTCACTCTGCTCTTACGAACGTCGATAGGTTTAATCAAATCTGTAATTGACTTTAGAAGGTAGATATCTAGTCTAAATATTCCCAGCAGAATCAGCATATTTCTGCTTTGGTGCTTCACCCCAGCTTCACACTCGGGTAAGGTCACCCAGTGCTCTCCACACCCCCACCACGTCTTACCCCACCCCTCACTTTGACCAGGATAAGATAAGGCATTAAGTTTTATTCAGGGCAGGTATCGGAGGTGATTGGGTACGATTTCAGTAAGCGTCAGGTTCAGGTGAGTGATATTAGCCCAATCATCCTCTAGGATACTTACTGCTGGTACAATAAAGTACCATATTAGAATATCTATTGAGACGGAACCTTAGCTGTTTAGAAATGTAGCAGAATTAGCCAGATAAATTGTTCTAGGCCCAGACGTGAGGACCGCTGATATAAAACATATGTACGTGTCAGCAGGTAGTCAATCAAAGACGGTTTATGAGCGACATCGACCAAACAGACGGTTTATGAGCGACATTGACTAAACATAGACGGTTTATGTACTAGCTACAGTGAGACTACTGGTTCAAGCGATACATCTGTGGATTAAGGCGGTGTTGGTGTTAAATCACACTTAACATATTTTTTTGTATTTTAATCGTTAAACTTACGGTAAAGAAAATGTGTTGAAAAGATACCGCTGGTTGTAAATCAAAGCCTGATGTTTGTAGAAGAGATATGTAAGTCAAAGTAGCATCGACCTACAGAGAAGTATAAGAAGTATTAATCCATATTTTACGTGTTTAGTTGCTTTAGTCTCACTCTGGCTGTAACTACATATTTTGTCTAGTCTCACTATGTCCCACCCACACCATAATAACATCCACGCCGCTGGGTGGTGAGCGTGTGATGTCTTTAAATAACTGCTCACGCGCAAAGACCACTATACAAAATTTAGAATCTGAACGCTTGGAAATTATTCTTCCGAAGATTTTATTCACAAACAAATAGGCCAGCGACGAAGTAATAATCAAGAGTGATTAAAGATTCCTATAGAAAATTTTCTCTTCAGTGCACAAGAGAGATAATGATAAGATACATTCATCAGTGTTTTATCTCCCTTTGTAACAAGGGCAATAACTATAAATGTCTGTAAAAAAGTTGAAGAAAGCGCCGCCTAGATTTATGTGTCGAATGTGTGTCAGGTTGGTGCGTGCCAGTAGCTTGATGCAACACATTGTTGGGTACAGGACGTTACTCAAGTACACAGTAACACATTGCTGGTTATGATACAGGACTATGTGTTTGTGTACACAGCTCCATACTCACGTTACTCTAGTACACAGCTACATAGTGTACACAGATGCAAATAGTGTACACAGCTACATATAGTGTACACAGCTACATATAGTGTACACAGCTACATATAGTGTACACAGCTACATATAGTGTACACAGCTACATATAGTGTACACAGCTACATATAGTGTACACAGCTACATATAGTGTACACAGCTACATATACTGTACACAGCTACATATAGTGCATACAGCTGCAAATAATGTACACATCTACATATTCGTGTACACTCAAACAGGCGATACATTACAACAGGGGAACACAACATAACGCACAACTTACACACGAAAACACAGCAAATACTTTTATTTTTAAAAACATATATCTACATATATAAAACGCATATATCTAAATCAAACGTATGTAAAACATAAAGGAAGACTTAAGCCAAAAGTGACCAGCCTTGACCGACACCAAAATATTCCTATAAAACACTTGTCACTAATCCTAGTTTAAACCTTACCACTAATGTAAGGAAACTCATGTAACGCATCTAAGCCTACTTTCGTCCCCCTAGAGACCTTCCACCCGGGTAATTATGAGAATATATTCCCCCATCACATGACAGCAAGCGAAGTACCACGTGACTTTGACCAGACGAACAGACGAACCCCCACTTCTAAAACCCTTCCTAAGTTTTTTTTTTTTTTTTTTTTTTTTTTTTTTTTTTTTTTTTTTTTTTTAACCACAGAAACCTTAACCTATGGGTGGCTATTCAACTCCATGCCGAAAATTGAGATTTGATTGTTTACACAGCAAAACCCATTTACTCTTTCCAAATGCTCAGTTTAAAACGAAAGGAAAAAAAAACGGAAATTCCCATTTAGTGGTACGGTGTAAACATGCCCAGAGAAGAGCGAGCAAAGGGAAACTACTCAAAGAATGTTTTGTCTCCCCTTAGAGTTAGAAATGCAGGCTTTCTTTCTTCGACATCTCGTTGTAATTATTGTTGTTTTTGTCTTGCGATCCTCTGTTAAACTAGACTTGACATTTAAGTCCAGCCCACATATTTTATCTTACAAATTGCTGTTAAAGCAATCAATGGTAGAATGTATCTGTTGTTCTGATTTATTTTTACTTTCTCGTATATACGTAGTATAGAGAAAGTATTGTAATCGTGCAAAAAAAAAAAATCGAGATTTTTACAAATCTCGACGTTTTACACCTCACTGATACGGAAAAACATAATTTTGCAATCTTGTCCGTATGTCTGTGTGTGTGTGTGTCTGTCCGTGTGTGTGTCTGTGTGTAAACACGATAACTTGAGTACCGTTACAGCTAGGTTGATGAAATTTCATATATAAGTATTTTATCAAAATCGTAGATCCGTATCAACTTTTGAGCGATTTCCGATAACCGGAAGTGGTACTTTTCCTACTTTGAATTTTTCAAAAGCCTATAACTTGAGTACTATTTCAGATAGATAAATGAAATTTCACATGTAAGTAAAAGATCTAATTCTCTACCTTCTGTTAAATTTTGAGTAATTTCCGTTGACTGGAAGTAGTAATTTACGCTACTTCCGATTTCTCAAAAAACTAATGTAAATTTTTAAAGTACTAATAATATTGCGCACTATTATACGCGTTTTTATTCGGCGTTTGCTTGGTGCGCAATGTTTTTTTTATGAGATTCTATTCTATTTTTAAAAGTTTAAGTATTTACAATGGATTAAAAATCATAACTATATCCCCAGTTACCATCCCCTGTTGTTTTATATAAGAATATTCGAGAAAGTTTAGGGGAGATCACTACCGGTTTATTATAATTGTGGAACGAAGTGGTCGAATGGTAGAGCAGTTGATTAGAAACTCGGGAGTCTAGATTACGGATTATGGGCTCGAATTCGTAGAAAATCCCTGAGTCCACCCAGCTCTGATGGGTACCTGACTTAAGTTGGAAAGTAAAAGCGGCTGATCATAGAACGGACCAAAATATCTCTTCATACCCCGAGGTCATGGAAACAGGGTAAACTGGCACCCAGTGTTCGCCGAATGTGGTATGTAAACTTTCAGGCAACATTTCTTCCATCCTGCCCGGTGTAAACATTGTAGTCTTGAATCAGCAGACGTTAGGCCTGGGTTATGATGACATTAATTAACCTACAGCCGCTCCGTGTAATTATCTCACCCCCACATCCCAGCTGGTGGTCAGAATAAACTCACACATTACATCGCTGTTGGTAACGACTCACTGAGCTTACACATTACATCGCTGCTGGTAACGACTCAGCTTACACATTACATCACTGCTGGTAACGACTCACTGAGCTTACACATTACATCACTGCTGGTAACGCCTCAGCTTACACATTACATCACTGCTGGTAACGCCTCAGCTTACACATTACTTCGTTTCTGGTAACGACTCACTGAGCTTACACATTACATCGCTGCTGGAAGCGACTCAGCTTACACATTACATCGCTGCTGGTAAAGACTCACTGAGCTTACACATTACATCACTGCTGGTAACGCCTCAGCTTACACATTACTTCGTTGCTGGTAACGATTCGCTCAGCTTACACATTACATTGCTGCTGGTAACGACTCACTGAGCTTACACATTACATCGCTGCTGGTAACGACTCAGCTTACACATTACATTGCTGCTGGTAACGACTCACTGAGCTTACACATTACATCGCTGCTGGAAGCGACTCAGCTTACACATTACATCACTGCTGGTAACGCCTCAGCTTACACATTACTTCGTTGCTGGTAACGATTCGCTCAGCTTACACATTACATCGCTGCTGGTAACGACTCACTGAGCTTACACATTACATCACTGCTGGTAACGCCTCAGCTTACACATTACTTCGTTGCTGGTAACGATTCGCTCAGCTTACACATTACATCGCTGCTGGTAACGACTCACTGAGCTTACACATTACATCGCTGCTACTTCATCTGACCTATTAACCGTCTGTTTCTATGTAACAACAGTAATAACTTCTTTTTTGCTTTACTTGTCAAGTCACTAATAAAACCATATAAAAGTATGCAACAGACTTCTATATGTGTTTTTAAAAGCACGAGCAAAACTGATATTTTTTACAAATTAATATAAAAAAAAGTTCAAGGATTGCTTTAAAGGTTATTACAGTAATTAAATATTTCGAAATAAATAAGGATTATAACGATACAGCTCTCATTGGCAGAATCCAATATGTAAAATGAACTTGCATTCCTAAAATAGTTTCAGGCTAATAATGTAGACATCACGTTGGTTAGACTCACCCAATTACCCCATCCCACAAGCTATTGGACTACCTATAGTTACTTCTAATCATATATTAAATTGCTACGTATTAACTATATATATATATATATATATATATATATATATATATATATATATATATATATATATATAATATATATATATATATATATATATATATATATATATATATATATATATATATATATATATATATATATATATATAATGAATAGACCGGCCGATAGACCAATGTTTTCTCTAATATACAATCTGACATTCTTGCTTTTTGAAAACATTAATGAGAATCATGTAGTATTTTATGCTCAACAGCTAGGCTATACTTTAAGAAAAAAAATTCAGATGTGAATCGCTCCCACAACTCGCTGGATTCAGTGTGAGTTGCCATGACAACAACATTATGTCTAATTACCCATCTAATTACCCATCTAATTACCCATCTAATTATCCACCCACTCCTTCTTATCCCGCATCTTTCCTCCATCCATTCCACCTAAAAGTGCAGTCAGTCAACACCACAATTCTCTCTTAGCCCATCTTTTAAACCAATGTATAACAGCCCATATCCCATGTTATAAATCAATGCATAACAGCCCATATCCCATTTTATAAAACAATGTATAATAGACCATATTCTATCTTATAAAACAATGTATAATGTATAACAGCCCATATCCCATCGTATAAAGCCATGTGTAACAGCCCATATCCCATCTTATAAATCAATGTACAACCACCACACAAATAGGCCAAATACAAAAACATTTGTTAAGCCAAGATTTCTTCATCAGAGAAACAAAAATAGGTTGATTACACGAGCGAGATTATAAGGTACGTGAATTTCTGGAATTTGTTTCATAAAATGTCTGCTGGTTGCCCATAGCAACAGGCTGTATGTAACAACGTGACGCCAGTCAAGGGGAGGCAAACAGCTCTCCTCTGACAGGGGAAATAACCCAGGATATCGGTTACCTCGTGTTGGTTTTGCTTTGACAAATGCATGACATGCAGGGGACTTCACCCTTACTTACGCTTGCCTTAACTCAGGGAAGTAATCTAGATGGTATCCCCTTTGCACTTACTGCCACTAGCTATGACGTCACTCCTACCTTTCAATCTCTTCTGTTTTTCCATTCCAGGACTTCAAGAGCTGAAGAGTTCCAATTAGCGACAGACTATTAACATACATACACAAATCTTCCTGTTCCTAAAAATCCTCCTTTATGTATGAAAAATCTATTTTCTGTGCACAATATTTTTCTTACCTATTTTATCATTTCTCTTAAATTCTGTTGCTAAAAGTTTTCCTGCTTTCTGTCATGAAACTTCTTTCTTCCTGGTATCTTCAGTTTCCTCTTTCCTGTTGTTTTTTTTTTTTTTTTTTTTTTTTTTTTTTTTTTTTTTTTTGTAAAATCTGCCCGTTTCGGTTCTGCTTTCTTTCCAGCATTCTCTTAGATTTGTGTAGTTGACACTGCTAAATTCTATCAATTGAGATATATACCAAGTCACCAAGTGATAGTTTATCTATCAACCAACATTCAACAGGGTTTGGATATCTCAGATCTTCACTTTATTTTACTTTGTTTAAATAATAATAAACACAATCACACATTAACGGAAACTATCCAACTTTAATTTTCTCTTAGCAAAAAATAGTCATAACTTACGATTGTCGCAGAAAAAAATTATTCAATATTATCAGGAAAAAAAACATTAATTCGTTGGCTATTTATTTTGTTTCGTTTCATTTATTTTATTTTATTCACTCTTCCAATATTTTTTAATGAAAAGATGGAGCGTGTTGGATTTCCCAGGATCAGGTGGCGCATGGAAGGGCTCAGGGCCAGGGCGCTTTTCGTCAACAACATGCCCGGCCTTCTCTCCCCTTATGACCCCAACCTGCCTGGCCTTCTCTCCCCTTGTAAACATGCCCGGCCTTCTCTCTCCTTGTGAACCCAACATGCCTGGCCTTCTCTCCCCTTGTAAACATGCCCGGCCTTCTCTCCCCTTATGAACCCAACATGCCCGGCCTTCTCTCCCCTTATGAACCCAACATGCCTGGCCTTCTCTCCCCTTGTGAACATGCCTGGCCTTCTCTCCCCTTATGAACCCAACATGACTGGCCTTCTCTCCACTTGTGAACCCAACATGCCCGGACTTCTCTCCCCTTATGAACCCAACATGACTGGCCTTCTCTCCCCTTATGAACCCAACATGCCCGGCCTTCTCTCCCCTTATGAACCCAACATGCCCGGACTTCTCTCCCCTTGTGAACATGCCCGGCCTTCTCTCCCCTTGTGAACATGCCCGGCCTTCTCTCCCCTTGTGAACATGCCTGGCCTTCTCTCCCCTTGTGAACATGCCCAGCTTTCTCTCCCCTTGTGAACATGCCCGGCCTTCTCTCCCCTTATGAACCCAACATGCCTGGCCTTCTCTCCCCTTGTGAACATGCCCGGCCTTCTCTCCCCTTGTGAACATGCCCAGCTTTCTCTCCCCTTGTGAACATGCCCGGCCTTCTCTCCCCTTATGAACATGCCTGGCCTTCTCTCCCCTTATGGACCCAACATGCCTGGCCTTCTCTCCCCTTGTAAACATGCCCGGCCTTCTCTCCCCTTGTGAACATGCCTGGCCTTCTCTCCCCTTGTGAACCCAACATGCCCGGCCTTCTCTCCCCTTGTGAACCAAACATGCCTGGCCTTCTCTCCCCTTGTGAACATGCCCGGCCTTCTCTCCCCTTATGAACCCAACATGCCCGGCCTTCTCTCCCCTTGTGAACCAAACATGCCTGGCCTTCTCTCCCCTTGTGAACATGCCCGGCCTTCTCTCCCCTTGTGACCCCAACCTGCATGGCCTTCTCTCCCCTTGTGAACATGCCTGGCCTTCTCTCCCCTTATGACCCCAACCTGCCTGGCCTTCTCTCCCCTTATGAACCCAACATGCCCGGCCTTCTCTCCCCTTGTGAACATGCCTGGCCTTCTCTCCCCTTATGACCCCAACCTGCCTGGCCTTCTCCCCTTGTGGACCCAACATGCCTGGCCTTCTCTCCCCTTGTGAACCCAACATGCCCGGCCTTCTCTCCCCTTATGACCCCAACCTGCCTGGCCTTCTCTCCCCTTGTGAACCCAACATGCCTGGCCTTCTCTCCCCTTATGAACCCAACATGCCCGGCCTTCTCTCCCCTTGTGAACATGCCTGGCCTTCTCTCCCCTTATGACCCCAACCTGCCTGGCCTTCTCTCCCCTTGTGGACCCAACATGCCCGGCCTTCTCTCCCCTTATGAACCCAACATGCCTGGCCTTCTCTCCCCTTGTGAACATGCCTGGCCTTCTCTCCCCTTATGACCCCAACATGCCTAGCCTTCTCTCCCCTTATGAACCCAACATGCCTGGCCTTCTCTCCCCTTGTGAACATGCCTGGCCTTCTCTCCCCTTGTGAACATGCCTGGCCTTCTCTCCCCTTATGACCCCAACATGCCTGGCCTTCTCTCCCCTTGTGAACCCAACATGACTGGCCTTCTCTCCCCTTATGAACCCAACATGACTGGCCTTCTCTCCCCTTATGAACCCAACATGACTGGCCTTCTCTCCCCTTATGGACCCAACATGCCCGGCCTTCTCTCCCCTTGTGAACATGCCCGGCCTTCTCTCCCCTTGTGAACATGCCTGGCCTTCTCTCCCCTTATGGACCCAACATGCCCGGCCTTCTCTCCCCTTGTGAACCAAACATGCCTGGCCTTCTCTCCCCTTGTGAACATGCCTGGCCTTCTCTCCCCTTGTGAACATGCCCGGCCTTCTCTCCCCTTGTGAACATGCCTGGCCTTCTCTCCCCTTATGGACCCAACATGCCCGGCCTTCTCTCCCCTTATGAACCCAACATGCCCGGCCTTCTCTCCCCTTGTGAACATGCCCGGCCTTCTCTCCCCTTATGGACCCAACATGCCCGGCCTTCTCTCCCCTTGTGGACCCAACATGCCTGGCCTTCTCTCTCCTTGTGAACCCAACATGCCCGGCCTTCTCTCCCCTTGTGAACCCAACATGCCTGGCCTTCTCTCCCCTTGTGAACATGCCCGGCCTTCTCTCCCCTTGTGAACATGCCCGGCCTTCTCTCCCCTTGTGAACATGCCTGGCCTTCTCTCCCCTTATGGACCCAACATGCCCGGCCTTCTCTCCCCTTGTGGACCCAACATGCCTGGCCTTCTCTCTCCTTGTGAACCCAACACGCCCGGCCTTCTCTCCCCTTATGAACCCAACATGACTGGCCTTCTCTCCCCTTATGAACCCAACATGACTGGCCTTCTCTCCCCTTGTGAACCCAACATGCCCGGACTTCTCTCCCCTTGTGAACATGCCTGGCCTTCTCTCCCCTTGTGAACATGACTGGCCTTCTCTCCCCTTGTGGACCCAACATGCCTGGCCTTCTCTCCCCTTGTGAACATGCCTGGCCTTCTCTCCCCTTGTGAACATGACTGGCCTTCTCTCCCCTTGTGAACCCAACATGCCCGGACTTCTCTCCCCTTGTGAACATGCCCGGCCTTCTCTCCCCTTGTGAACATGCCCGGCCTTCTCTCCCCTTGTGGACCCAACATGCCCGGCCTTCTCTCCCCTTGTGAACCCAACATGCCTGGCCTTCTCTCCCCTTGTGAACATGCCCGGCCTTCTCTCCCCTTGTTAACATGCCCGGCCTTCTCTCCCCTTGTGAACATGACTGGCCTTCTCTCCCCTTGTGAACCCAACATGACTGGCCTTCTCTCCCCTTGTGAACCCAACCTGCCTGGCCTTCTCTCCCCTTATGGACCCAACATGCCCGGCCTTCTCTCCCCTTATGAACCCAACATGCCCGGCCTTCTCTCCCCTTGTGAACATGCCTGGCCTTCTCTCCCCTTATGGACCCAACATGCCCGGCCTTCTCTCCCCTTGTGAACCCAACATGACTGGCCTTCTCTCCCCTTATGAACCCAACTTGCCCGGCCTTCTCTCCCCTTGTGAACATGCCTGGCCTTCTCTCCCCTTATGGACCCAACATGCCCGGCCTTCTCTCCCCTTATGGACCCAACATGCCCGGCCTTCTCTCCCCTTGTGGACCCAACATGCCCGGCCTTCTCTCCCCTTATGACCCCAACATGTCTGGCCTTCTCTCCCCTTATGACCCCAACATGCCCGGCCTTCTCTCCCCTTATGACCCCAACATGTCTGGCCTTCTCTCCCCTTATGACCCCAACATGTCTGGCCTTCTCTCCCCTTATGACCCCAACATGCCCGGCCTTCTCTCCCCTTATGACCCCAACATGTCTGGCCTTCTCTCCCCTTGTGAACCCAACATACCCGGCCTTCTCTCCCCTTGTGAACCCAACATGCCCGGCCTTCTCTCCCCTTGTGAACCCAACATGTCTGGCCTTCTCTCCCCTTGTGAACCCAACATACCCGGCCTTCTCTCCCCTTGTGAACCCAACATGTCTGGCCTTCTCTCCCCTTGTGAACCCAACATACCCGGCCTTCTCTCCCCTTGTGAACCCAACATGTCTGGCCTTCTCTCCCCTTGTGAACCCAACATACCCGGCCTTCTCTCCCCTTGTGAACCCAACATACCCGGCCTTCTCTCCCCTTGTGAACATGCCCGGCCTTCTCTCCCCTTCCCTGCCAGTCCATCACGCAGTCTAGTTTTGTTTAACAAATGTATGTAACCTGAGCAGCGTGCATGATTTAATAGTTTCTGACTCAAATTCGAGCCGAAATTTTATCAAAAGCAGAACATGTGTTTTAAATATGTTTAGATTTAGTGGACAGAAATGTGTTTCTTCCCGTAGTTTGATGAACCTGTGATGTGTTGAAATGTTTTACATGAGGAAACATACGGTCACCTTATTGGTTGATTGCTCATGGATAAGTCAAGAATGATCCTATCAAGGTGTTTGGCTTTTCAAATATTATTTGAGTTTCAGGATTAGATTATAATCTTTCCTATACTATATCAAGATTTTTGTCTTCAAGGATTTAGATCTTTGAACTACCTTATCACAATATTCCCATGCCAAACATGATGTTTCCAGTTTAACAAGATCTTTCAATGTGTGAAGCAAGATATTTTTTAAATCTTTCGATCTCTTGCTATGTATATGACATATTGTGTAGTCAAGGGACAACAGCTGTATGCAGGAAAATGCTTGAAGATTCGATCGCTGTTTCCTATGAAACTGAAACTAACGCAACATAGCTGTTTATGCTGACAGCCATCACGTTATTTGTCTTGATGTAGATTTGTTTCGTTATTGCAAAAGAGTTGAACTTATGATGCAGTACACTTGGCTACATAACGCTGTAAATTTATCTACATGCGTGTAGATACAGAATATAATTCTTAACATCTTATTTTTCAATAATGCATGACAAAAGTTACATTATTTACGTGAAGCTTTAGCTACAGATATATGCTGCAGGTATATGATACAGATAAATGATAAAGATATATGCTACATATATATGCTACAGAGATATGATAGATATGTGATATATACATGCTACAGATGTATGCTACAAAATATGCTAAAGATGTATGCTACAAACATATGCTACACATGTATGCTACAAACATATGCTACACATGTATGCTACAAATATAAAGGTATATGACACGAAGAATCTTGTTGTTCTAACGACGTGGCGTTTGATGTCGGTTAAGCCGGTCATCGTGTTCAGTTACCTAATCCTTTCCTATCATCTTGTTCTGAGCTTTTTTCAAATATTTGCTGCTTACAGTCATTTTATTCTGCCCACTCACCCCCCCCCCCCCTGCAGACTCTACATCGATACAGCAGTGGCTTCGCTAATATTTTAACAGTGTGGTAGAGTCACCCAATTTAGGCCGCACCCCATCTCCCCCCTCATCCTCCTCCCCCCCCCCCCACCCCTACCCCAACACACTCCCTTTATTGAACTGCCACAATATAATTTATTTCATCAAATAATACATGGGGTAAATTGATCTAGCAAGTTTTGGCCTCATTTATCAAGTTCTTTAGGTAGTGCAATCAAACAAATCTGAGACTTATTCCTAATTGACAACTTCTTACTGTAGGCTGGTGGGATCATATTGATTGGCCCTCATAATCAAGGCTTTACTTGAATGAATCAAGCGTTTGTATTATCTATACCACTCATCTTTTGTGCGAGGGTTTCAATTCAATTTATTGTTGAAATAATAAATTGCTTTAGGTGTTTCACCTAAAAAGTATACACGTTTATTTTTCTTTAGCTGGAGATTAATTTTGTTTTTTGTTTTATGTGTTGTCTCCAATTAGTCTTATCACACGTAATGAACAACAACGCCAATTTCTGCAAGAAATCAGGAACAACAACTCTCTTAACTTGCAAGAATCACGAACAACATCTTTCTTATTTGCAAGAAATCAGGAACAACAACTCTTTTATTTGCAAGAATTCAGGAACAACAACTCTCTTAACTTGCAAGAAATCATAAACAACTTTCTTATATATTAGCAAGAAATCAGGAACAATAACTCTTTTATTTGAAAGAAATCAGGAACAACAACTCTCTTAACTTTCTAGAAATTATGAACAGCAACTTTATTATTTTCAAGAAATAAGGAACAACAACTCTGATTTTTTGAAAGAAATCAGGAACAACAACTCTAATTTTTGCAAAAAGCAAAGAGAAGTTCTCACATTTCCAGATAACATGATTTTAAAAAAAAAATGTAATTAACAATACCATCGTCTAGGAAAGCTAAATTTAGAAAAGTGTACCGGAAATGAATCGACAAACCGGTGCAGAAGGAATCAGCAAGTGCCTGCCCTCTGCTGTCAGATGCTGTGATTGGTTGCGTAACTTGGCACTGGCTGGCAGTGTAATTGATGCTTTTAGCCGCGTATTTATTCAGCATCCCCCCCCCCCGCACCCACCCACATCCCACCTCCAGCGGCGCAAGGACTTGTGGGTAGTGCATTAGACGCTACACAGGCGACTGATCAAAGCGTGGCAGGTAGCTCTATTGACCTAACGGAAAATCTATTAGCTATTAACTGGTGCAAGAATTTCATTTAGGGCTTCAGGGAAATCATTGCAAGGGAAATAACCTATACAGACATAGCAATTGACGTAACATCTAACGTTTGTTTTTTTGTTTATATATTTTTTTATGTTTTTATTTTTTGCGTCTAGCCCACACAGCTAAAACTAGAGTTATCCTAATTAAAATTATCCCAAATAACAGGAAGACAAAATACGTTATTGCTAAACTTTTTTTTTTTAACTTCAGAGTCTTAATTAACAAGGAATTAACATTTTAAATTATATTTTATCTGTATATAATAACTTATTCTGAGTTGAATTCTCAGCACATTTGTGTTGATTTTTCACCAGCTTAGTCTGGTTTCTAAATTTTTACAGTACGTCTTACACCAGTAGCCGACGTGGGGTGTTTGAACAATGCCAGAACAATTTTCTTCTGATTGGCCAAATCCACATCAAATCCTGGACTCAGTGTAACGCCTGTCTACAAACAACGTTTACTCTCCTCAGCTTGTGCGAGATTTGTGGCTCGGCTCTCGGAGTGTCTGAATCCACGCTTCATCCCTCGCGCTAAGCTCAGTGGAATCGGCCCTTCATTGAGTTGGTCTGGGTAAACAAGTCTTCAGTCTGGGAACACATCGGGGTACCGGGTTATAAGATCGTCTCATCTCTAATTAGGCGTGATCTAATTAGTCTAATTATTGTGATAAACAAAGCTGGGACGAATGCGGGTTAAGGCTGTGAGAGATAACAGAACGTGCAGATAGGTTACAAATATGGCAAGTCAGCACTACTACAGTTGTTTGGGGAAGGGGCAAAAGATAGGGGTGGTGGTCGATTAAATGGGGCTGGCAGGGCAACAGCCCGGGGCCCCCGAGTTTCAAAGGTCCCCAGTTTGCCTTTTACAAACAATGTAGATACCTTCACGGCAGTGTTTAAAAGTTTCAAAACGAAATTAAAATCATTGCTTCCTAACTAACAGTAATGTCTTTTTTACTTTCTCGTATATACGTAGTATAGAGAAAGTATTGTAATCGTGCAAAAAAAAAAATCGAGATTTTTACAAATCTCGACGTTTTACACCTCACTGATACGGAAAAACATAATTTTGCAATCTTGTCCGTATGTCTGTGTGTGTGTGTGTCTGTGTGTCTGTCCGTGTGTAAACACGATAACTTGAGTACCGTTACAGCTAGGTTGATGAAATTTCATATATAAGTATTTTATCAAAATCGTAGATCCGTATCAACTTTTGAGCGATTTCCGATAACCGGAAGTGGTACTTTTCCTACTTTGAATTTTTCTTTTCAAAAGCCTATAACTTGAGTACTATTTCAGATAGATAAATGAAATTTCACATGTAAGTAAAAGATCTAATTCTCTACCTTCTGTTAAATTTTGAGTAATTTCCGTTGACTGGAAGTAGTAATTTACGCTACTTCCGATTTCTCAAAAAACTAATGTAAATTTTTAAAGTACTAATAATATTGCGCACTATTATACGCGTTTTTATTCGGCGTTTGCTTGGTGCGCAATGTTTTTTTTTATGAGATTCTATTCTATTTTTAAAAGTTTAAGTATTTAAAATGGATTAAAAATCATAACTATATCCCCAGTTACCATCCCCTGTTGTTTTATATAAGAATATTCGAGAAAGTTTAGGGGAGATCACTACCGGTTTATTTTAATTTCAAATAACAAAGAAGTGTAATAAAGGGCTTTCTAGTACTTCCGCACGTGTAGATTGTGTGTGGTCAGCTTTTCGGTTACCTTCTCTACTACTAAATGACGAGAGACACTCGACAGACTGGTTACTTTCGTGTTATGTGGCACACATTTGACCAGATATCTGCTAGAATTCTCATGTGTGTACGTGTACGTTGGATATTAATGAATTGTCTTTAATAAGATTGTGCCTAAGTAGCTTGTAATAAAGAAGCTGTTACCATTTAAATGCATGAACCGCAAAGGAGGAATATAAGCATGAAAATCTTATATTGTAAGAATGAATGAATCATTGCGTATGACTTAAACTCAAAGCGGCTGGCTAGTTATTTCTGTTCTGCAATTTCTTTGTGTATAGCCTGCTTTGTAATAAAGTGGAATGATAAGCATAAGATATATTTTACAGTTGAATGTTTTCTAATCTAAACACTTGAACATTATGATTTGGTGAGGTAACATGAGCTTTATTTCTTGCTATCACGCTGAACGACCTAACATTCACCTCCCGTTCAGGTTTTATTTCAACATATAAACAATGAATGCTCTTCTTCTATTATCATTAGCACGTGTGATAATGTCTTACAATTGACATAATTAAGTATAATATCTCTGTATAATCCAATGATGATATGTAGGCCGAATGGGCTGTTAACAAATTCTTGTTACCCAGGAAACTGAAAACAAATGTTGGTGGCATGAAACCAGAGGACGAGATGCCTTATCTTCTATGTTGACAGGAGCCTTAGGAGGTGGGGTGGGGTGGGGGAGTTACAATCGGTTTCACATCTAGTGAAATAAAAATTTATTGCTGTCATTCAATTTGGACAATGGAAGAAATGATATTTTGATAGTATTGATTTCGACAAAACGATACTTCAATCAAACTGGCAGTTCAACAATAATCTCAATTTTTTTTAAAAAGGAAATTTTTATTAGAAAAATAAAAATAACAAAAATTAAACAAAGTTGCTTTTGTTAACACATTAGTAACTAAAATGTGTAAGATATTTTTATATTATAATAGCATTTAAAAGCGTATTATTATAAAGGCATTTTTAATTTTTGTTTTATTTTCTAGCCCTTAGCAATTAGTATTCTCAATAACTAAAATAATTTATTTTAAAACACTATTTAATTAATGTATTTATTTGCATTCCGTTCGTTTTAATTATGTCGACATTAAATACGACTAAAGATATTTGCTTTAAAACTCGATCATGAACTTGCAATATCTAAAGACAGTTAACGCCCCTTCTTAAAGTCTGTCGTAGACTCTCAAGCAGGTCAATAGTTCACAAGAGTTGCCACCCCTTGATCATACTATTGCTACTTCTCGATCTTGTTATCTCCCTTTTTTAAACTTAAGTCATCTTTAAATGTAACTGTAATGACAGATGTAATAGCTAATTAAATTATCAATTAGATACTTTTGCAATGTCAATTCCTGACGAATGTATCAGGAAATGTTTTACTTTATTCGAAATGGGTCGAAACTTAGTTACAAGATTTGCGACAGAGATAGACAGACAGAAGGACAGACTGAAGGACAGATAGTTTGCGAACTAAATAAAAGTTTATAACAATAGCATTACAGCAAACTTGTAACTGAATTATTTACATCACAGTGTACAATTATAATGCTATTTCAGTAGTCTACAGCAGATGTCCTCAGCTCCCCTCCACAGTAGCACCACCAACACAAATAACATTGTAGGTGAGGTTTCAGATAGACCTTTGATACACCCCAGTAGTCATGAAATGTCTTCAGTCCCCCAGTAACAGAGCTACACAAAATAATATTGGACCTGAGGTTTCAAGTAGACCTTTGATACATTCTAGCCGTCGTCAAACCACTCCAGTAGTCTTCAGTTCTCTAGTAACGGACGGCAACACAAATAACATATCACCTCTAGCCGTCGTCAAACCACTCCAGTAGTCCACACATGTCTTCAGTTCTCTAGTAACAGACAGCAACACAAATAACATATCACCTCTAGCAGTCGTCAAACCACTCCAGTAGTCCACACATGTCTTCAGTTCTCTAGTAACAGACAGCAACACAAATAACATATCACCTCTAGCAGTCGTCAAACCACTCCAGTAGTCCACACATGTCTTCAGTTCTCTAGTAACAGACAGCCACACAAATAACATATCACCTCTAGCAGTCGTCAAACCACTCCAGTCTTCAGTTCTCTAGTAACAGACAGCCACACAAATAACATATCACCTCTAGCAGTCGTCAAACCACTCCAGTCTTCAGTTCTCTAGTAACAGACAGCAACACAAATAACATAGCACCTCTAGCAGTCGTCAAACCACTCCAGTAGTCTTCAGTTCTCTAGTAACAGACAGCAACACAAATAACATAGCACCTCTAGCAGTCGTCAAACCACTCCAGTAGTCTTCAGTTCTCTAGTAACAGACAGCAACACAAATAACATATCACCTCTAGCAGTCGTCAAACCACTCCAGTAGTCCCTTGTTCGCCCACGCAAATCGGCCGCAAATATTCTGTTGCGAGTAACATAATCACATAATTTGTTAGAAAAAAAATCGATCCTATCTGGCAAAAAAAAAAATAAGAAACGTACGTGACCAGATTTTTTTCGCTAATAATCTGTTGACCAAGATGGCCGTTTATTGACAGACTTGGCATTGATCTAAAAAAAAACTGGTCTAATGAGGACCTGGATAGCACTTGCTGTACTCTTCCTACGATGTATAAGGGAGATAATAAGTCAAATCAGCGATACATGAGACTAAATCAACACTACTGTTGGTTTTCTGAGCTGGAAATATCCCATTACACGCAGAAAGATGTATACACAAACACTTCAAAGATGACGTGGGGGGAAAATATTGATTAGCCGGATTTATAAATCACACCAATTAGATCACGTTTCTCTGAGGCAGTTGGCGTGATTTAAGTGTGATTTAGTAGGAAAATAAATCGTTTGTGGGTTTTCTGGGAGATTATGGTGTAGGGTGGGCTTTAGGGGATAGGGGTGGGACGGTGGGGTAGGGATGGGATGTGGATGGTGGGAAGATTTACGTGGGAAGATGAAGCAGAAGTCAAATCTCAGACGCACGAGTATGATGTTCTAGACTCAGCTAAATCCAATTCTCAGCCTCACTTAGTCTCTACTTTGTAGACTTGCTTTAAACAACGATCACTTCTGCCCGAGTCAAGTTTTAATTCTCCTGTTGATTGCTGATGATCTTTTCAATAGATTTATTATTGATACGTGTTTGGCTTCAATAAAGTTAGACGGCTCAGTGTTTACATTTCATAGGGTTTTAAGTGCATACCGCCTCAGGCACAAAACAAACATCTAATCCATTGGCCAGGAATCTACTGGCTAGGAATCTATTGGCCATGAACCTATTCAACCTATGAATTTATTGGTCATGAATTAATTGGCCATGAATCTATTGGCCATGCATCTCCACTACCATGTTCCAAATGTCACAACTTCTCATCTCCAATTCACGAACAACCGCTCATTGATTTATTTAACTTACTAGGCTAATTCATTTTACTTACGGTAAAAAAAAAATCTCACTTTCTTAAAAGTTTCAGTGAATTTTAAACCACCTGTAGCCAACATTTACATTTTGGCAATGTAAAAAAAGAAATCTCTATGTGAAATACTGATGTTGTGTTGGTGCTGGTGTTAAAATATGTTTTTAATTTTTTTTTATTTACCAAGCGGTCTAAATTGTTTTTTACTCGCCATCACCAGTTCTGTTTTAAACAAATGTATCGAGCTAATCTTCTCCACATAGACATAAGCATATCTATAAACATACATATAAATACACATATGGTTTCTTAGGTTCGTTTCTGAAGATCCCATTTATATTTATGGGGTTTTCACGAGGTTTGAGAGTCTTATCTCTGCGATACTCTTTAATAGAAAATAATTTTCAAACTCGCAAATTTTTAGACTGAGAATTTTTCAAAAGTTCAATGTCGTAATTCGTAGACCAAATTGAAACGTGTACTTTAATAGAAGAGCTTCCCTTACAAACATGTACTACAGCCTAGACCGACCCAGCGAGTCATAACGGTTATCTTTACGAGCAAGCATAGTACACGAAACTCCCAATTCTATCGAAATATCATTGCGTCTTTATGGCCCAGTTATCTCAGATTCGGGAATTGAAATAACGCCATTTTTTTTTTGTCGCATTGTGATTGGCGTACGAAAATATCCCGACTTCCGCTTTTTGACTGCCACTCTCGGCTACAAAGATTATCGGGAATTACAAAAGAATAAAGCGCAGACGGCGAATCTCCTTAGTTTTTGGCGTAGATTATAAACAGATCGTCTGTTTTTGTAGCGTATATGTGCTGTGTAAAGAAAAGAATAATGACCGAAAGAATCAGAAATTCTGCAGATAAAATTACTTTATTTTGAAGGAAAAACAACTGAGTTTTTTTTAGATACCGTCTCCTATTTACAGTTTAATGTTTTTGTCTTTTGTCTTCTGGCAAAGAAATCAGCAGGCTGCTTTCTAGAAATAAAGTCAACTGGGATACTGCACCAGAACTGCACTGGCAAGATGCAGAATGTGAATCGTCTGCTGGTATTTTCGGAGTGCGGCCAGACTTGACGGATCATTGGCTTCATAAAGTTAACAAATAATTGTTTATTTACGTCGTTCTAACTTTATTATGTTGGTGTTGATTTTTTTCTCTCGTAAAAATGGGTGGTTTTATCAAACCTATAAAAAACAAGTAAAATAAAGTGTGGAGAACTGTGTATACGGCGGCTTATTTTAGCTTAACTTTTCGTTAAACTGCGATATTATCAGTCCTAGAATGAAACTTGGCCCTAGCTATTGTGAATGTCGTTATGCATCGATAGTGACTGACACACAGCAATGTTTTATGTGTTTGATACCTTAGGAAAATGTTGAAAAACTTTATTTTAATACTTGGCATAATTAATTACAGCATGCTATTAGCATAGTGTCTCTACTATCAGCAGACGAGATAAAGTTTTACTGCTACCACCAAGTACCACAAGCAGACGATACAGGGTTTACTGCTACTATCAGCAGACGAGATAGTACTGCTACACTATGTACCACTAGCAGACGATACAGGGTTCACTGCTACTATCAGCT
The DNA here is from genome assembly GCF_028476545.2 of Physella acuta. Taxonomy (NCBI): domain Eukaryota; kingdom Metazoa; phylum Mollusca; class Gastropoda; family Physidae; genus Physella; species Physella acuta. Next base: position 59,810 of record NW_026732853.1, on the reverse strand, counting down.
GACGGTACTAACCACGCAAGCAAACGTTGCCACTTCCACTGCAAGTTGACGCAAGGCATGCCGGGATGGTTTAGAAAAAAGTTGACGCAGGGCATGCCGGGATGGTTTAGAAACCACGTCTGCTATGTGGACTCGGCGACCTTGACAATGACAAGCTAACGCCTAAAATGTGTTTTGAAAATGTGAACAGGTATAAATCACACTTTTTGGAAGCAGCTCAAGTAGATAGCGTATACTGTCATGCTTTCAACTGTACTTTTGCTGTCAGGCGTAACGGCGTATTTTAAAAACGATTTTTGAGCAGTTACCTCCCTGCCCACACGATAAGCTCAGACAGGGGAGACAATAACTACACAAATCTCCCGCAATCTGTGACAAACGTAAGAAAACAAACGCTATTTCTCAACTCTAAACAAAACTTAAAGATCCAGCATAAAGCAATAGAAAAAAATCAACAATTTACCTTTCTGCTTAAAAAAATAAATTCAAACCATTTTTTTTAAAAACACCTTTTGTCAAAAACCAAAACTTACCTTCCAGCCAGTTTAAGATTTGTTTTGCAACGGCATTGAAATTGACATTATTATGCCACAGCAGTCAGCGAGTCCTTAAATCAAACATCGCATCAACAACATACAGTCCCTATGTCAGGCTATATGATAGTAGCACAAGATAGTAGATATCTCTATAACAAATGGAACTAGTTGGACCACCCCTAATCAAGCACATACATGCACACTTTACATGGAAGAGAACCACGATAAGTGGCCCAATGTATATCACACTTCAGATGAGTGAAAGGGCAGAAAGGCTATATATATATATATATATATATATATATATATATATATATATATATATATATATATATATAGTATCTTAATCAGATGTATAGATATATAAGCTTCTTTAAAAATGTATTACTACCTTAAAGATATGTATAGCTACATTAGTATCGCAACAATTGAGTACATTGTAAGATTTGGGAGCAACATTATGAAGAGAGTTGGGGGTGGGATACGTAAGACATAATGGTTAAGTAAAAAAAATCAGACGAGGCCTGGGTTAAATAACCTGGCAGATGACAAGGCAGACGACGAGACAGATAATGAAGTAGATGAGGCTTGGGAGACGGGACGGGTGGGTGGAGATGATGGATGAGACAGACAAGCTGGGGGGATGGGGGACATGTAGTCTGGAAACACCAAACACATAATCTGCTGGGGTTGGGGAATCAAATCAGAGGAACACGATTTTACAATCGCATCATTAGGACCACCCAAGCCAAGCTATGGTAGTTGTAAATAGACGAGGTATTTTGATGGTCTCTACAGTGGCAACATGGTAAATCTTCGACAGTATTAGAAACTCAACAACAGAATTCTGGTACAGAAATGTGAACTAGACATGAAATGTAACAAGAAGTGTTGCTAAATTACTGGTGTGAATATAATGTAAAGTATGAGATGTGGATGTTGCCGATGTATTGCATCCAGTCGGCATTTGCCGATGTATTGCATCCAGTCGGCAGTTGCCGATGTATTGCATCCAGTCGGCAGTTGCCGATGTATTGCATCCAGTCGGCAGTTGCCGATGTATTGCATCCAGTCGGCAGTTGCCGATGTATTGCATCCAGTCGGCAGTTGCTGGCATATCGTATCCTGTCTGCGAATGTTGATCTGAAAATCCGAATTCTTGGTTCATCACAGTTTGGGGACGAGTTAATATGAGAGGTTTTCTTACACCTTGTCGGCCCTTCATACACATTGTTGGTTCTCATATACATTGTTGGCCCTTACACGCAAGAATAGAAGAATATATGAATGATTGAGACTATATAGGAGTGATTAAGATTATACAAGAGTGGCAAGGATTAAATTTGAGTGATTATTATCAAAGATTGATTCAAATTATGCATGCGAGATTGCGATTATTTATTTCGTTGAGCATATTTCAAAGAATTAATTCCTCTCATTCACAACACTAAGCTCCTCCATTCTTTCCATTCCACATCAGCAGACCTAACATTTATCCCCTCCCACACCCTCAATGAGATCCCATATACTTTTGTTGACAGATCACAATTCTGGAAAATAATGTTAACAAAAACCTTGAGCCGTTTCTTTAATTGAAAGATTGATGAGATAGTTTTTTAAAGATTCCCTAGCGGAATATTAAAAATTCGAATTATTTTTTTACTCGACATTTTAATTAACAATATTTTTGCTGTGCATTTTAAATGTTCTTTGTTCTACACATTTTATTGTTCAATCATGTAAATATCTGTAGGGAAAATGTGTGGGTTCAGTTTTCAAGCTAGATCTTCAGTTGAAACAATGTCGTTTTATTTCTGTAAGAGGAAGATTTCGGAGGAGGAAAAATGGTTAGAATTTAAGGGAGAATTCGAGGACGTAAAATGTTTAGACTTCAGTATAAAAGGAAAAATCCGATGATGTGATATTATTAGACCGAGTGAGAATTTGGTGATTTTTTGAATGAACGGAGCAACCCACAGGGAATTTCCGAATTTGCAGTTGTCAATGTGTGATGTAGAAATAGTTGTACGAAAGTGTGAATGAGAGTCTAGTCATAAAATTAACATCCTCGTTAGATCTGGGGAGTTTTGTCTTATCATTTCAGACCGACAGACATTCGGGCTGTCTTCACTCATCAACATCAAATATCAAGCTTTAAACCAACAGTATAAGGCCAGGTCAAGAGGCCATTGTTATACAGGTTTAGACAGGTCAAGAGGCCATAGTCATACAGGTTTAGAACAGGTCAAATTAAGAGGCCATCAGGGAGTAATGACATCAAACATGGCGGTGCGGGTCATTATCCTAGTTAGATGTGGGACGCGGATCGTTATCCCAGCTAAAATTGTGTCGTAGGTTGTGGTCATTATCCTAGCTAGAAGTAGGCCGTGGTCATTATCCTAGCTAGAAGTGGGCCGTGGTCATTATCCTAGCTAGAAGTGGGCCGTGGTCATTATTTTTAAAAAACATCTCCTATAATGGCACTGCTAGTTTTAAAGCTACATTCAAGATCTTATATTAATTGAGGCATTTTATTTCTTAAATTGGTTGCATTTGAAATTTAAACGTGGAATCCAATAGCACAAAACCATTTAATTTTATAAGTGTTGTTTTACAATTATTGTGCAATTTGTTAGCCGCTAGTTATGAGTTAGGCATAGCACGCAAAATACCAGAAGAATGTAGTTGAATCTCGGCCAAGTATTGTTTTAGCTTTGTGATCCATCTACCTGATAATGTTCTAGCTTTATGTTCCATTTTATCTGATTGGCTTGCATCGACATTCCGATTAATACAACGGGCTGTTATTTTTACATAACCAATGTGATGATGTTGAAATTTTTACACTATTACATCAGATACTTGCTTTACACATTGTGATGATGTAGAAATTGTTGCACCGTTTCTATATTTCCATCCGATAATCCACCGATCGATTCCATTTGATATAATGATGGCGTATCTTTACAAGGATAATTTGATGATTGCCTCAGCGGGACAGGGTGGGAGTTTAAAGATTAGGTCACGTTAGATTACACCCGCGTCCTACAACATTGCTACAGCCGCCATTCATTCCGTATCTCCCCCCCCCCCCCCCACCCCACACACACACACCCTCCTAATATAAGTGGGAAGAAATTCTATGACACCCACGCTTAATTGCTGGAGAACTAAAGAGTGCTGTCCCCTTTGCTGAATTTATGCCACTGGTGCTGAGCATGCGCAGTGTAGGGTGTGGGCACGTGATTGATGACGTGGACATTGTGAGACAGAAGAGGCCTTCACCTTGACAAAAGCACGTGTATCGGCCAGTTCAGATCTATTGTATGTCCGGCAGGAAGTTTTTTTATGCTCTGTGACCTGTAGGACCGCGGCAATCACAGTTTATTTCTGGCTCGTATGGCCTTTGTGGACTTGTCCGTTAGGGTAGGAAAGATTCCCCGCCTATATATCTGTGTGTACAACAACTTGTGTGCAACCAAAATTTTGAAATGATAAGCGTCAAATGTGACTCGAACTCACCGATTACAAAGCTAAAACTTAACGTGAGAAAGAAATGTTGGGGTTCCATAGGTTGGGGGGGGGGGCCTAACCCATCCTAACTACCACTACCTATGGACACAGTGTACACAGTCTATAGACACGTATTGATACGTCATGACCTTTTTGTACTAAAGTTAAAGACATATATCAAGACCATAGACACATGACGTCATTCAAATATGTCGGTGTTTTTGTTCCCCCATATCCCATCAATAGACCTGTAATTAATACCTTAGCCGGAGGGTAGGCGTGTTTACAACTTAACTTTTTATACACATTTCACTCACCTAAATATTTTAACCTTATGAATTATTTTCCAAAAATCTGACACAATATTTATTTTTAGGCTGTATCTTTAAAAAAATAAATTCTCCATAATGTAAAGCTAGGATTGGAGGTTAAAAAAAAATCTTCTTAGCTGCGCGCCGATTCTTGGAATGAGCGGAGCATCCTACTGGGAATTTCCGAATCTGCAGTTGTAAATGTTTGATGAAGGGAATGAATATCGCCTGAGAATAATTCCAAATGGTCACTTGCTTTAAACCACACTTGTAAGGAAATGAGATGGTTTTTTGTTAATGTAGACGGAAGGAAAGAGGAATTAGATTTAATATTTAAGATAAGACCCGTCTTGTAACAGATTCATCCCACACAACAAAAACAATACATCGTATATTTTGGGCTTGAGCTAAATAAAATATCTGTAAAAATATTAATAGAAATTTTACATCATTCCTGTTGTCAATATAATTTTTTTTCTAATTTTTTTTTACCCGAGCTGAATATTACGAAAGGGATTTTTGTTATTATCTGTACGTCCATATTTAAATAATTTAAAAACTTGTCTCTCACTAACGCCCACATAATTTAATTGTCACATATTCAAGAACTTTAAGTAAAGATACTTCTAACATAACTATAAACCTGAGCATTCAGAGTTTCTTCAATGCATCTCTTCGGGGGGAGACAATACTTTTAACAATGTCCGCCCCCCCCCCGAAAATTTCTAGTGCCCCCCCCCTTCCCCCGGAGAAAAAAGTCTAGAAGAAACACTGTGAGCATTGCCCCATAAATCATAGAATAGCAAAACCGTTCCTGTCACTACCCCTATACCATTATGGCTACAAACCAATAATTACATTACTTTAATCATACGGTTAATCATAAACCTTATCCATACCATTAACGCTACAAAACAAAAAAATTATATTAATCATACGGTTAAACATTAGCCTGATCCTAAACTTAATCCTAACTCAAGGGACTGATGGTAAAACCCCCTTAGAAATCTGAAGATGATGGATCAAGAATTATGAAAAATCTGATTCCCGTTCAACACAGAAAACAGCGTCCAATATAACCGTATTTTTCAGGTGCAGTAGAGTCGATCTATATATTTCATGTCCTATTTAAGAGCAGATGAAGTAGAGTTGACTTTAGCATCCCTAGAGTAATGTCAGAGATTACGCCATGGTCAACAAATATGTGCTCTAATCTGGATTTGAACCCTAAACCTCATAAGCCCACCTCCCCTTCCACCGTTCACAATATGGCAGACTGATATTCACAACTAATAAACACGTGGAGTCAGTGTACTGACATGTCAGTATATTGACATGTCAGTTTACTGACAGAAGGTTTATATGGTTTACCGTATACAACGTTTTTTGAAAATTTATTTTTATATGTTTCTTAAGTTATGAAATTCCTTAGCGTCGTCTTGCAGTTTTAAATGAACACAAACGATTTATTTTTCTACACCTGGAAACTGAATCAAGTAATGTACATACCATTTGGCGGCAAGTTGGGGGAAAAATTAATTCGTTGCTTTCTCTTTTTATACCCGGTGCATTAAAAAATGTAAGTTCAATTTTTTTTTGACCTCGTCGATTGAAATCTACCGGCATAAAAATTTATACATTAAGGTTACTCGACGTCTTATGGTGTTAATAAAGTCACCCCCCTGCTGTGTACGTCACTGGTTTACGCGCTCTAAAATAACAGATCAGATTCTGATTATCTCGTCGTTAATTGAGTTGGTATTGTTTAGTTAACTGGGTTAGTAATTGAGTTGGTATTGTTTGTTTAACTGGATTAGTAGTTGAGTTAGGGTATTGTTTAGTTAACTAGGTTAGTAATTGAGATAAGGTGTTGTTTAGTTAACGGGATTAGTAATTGAGTTAACGTTTTGTTTACTTAACTGGGTTAGTAGTTGAGTTAAGGTATTGTTACTAGGTAAGCATGACCTAAGCAGCCTTTATTATTTGCAGCAAACGGCTGTCTAGGTTAAGTTAGTATAAAAGGCTGACTGCCTGTCTCATGTATTTCACGAAGTGAGTAATTTACAACTATTTAGCTAGTGTTTTTGCCACGGATAAATACCAGTAACTATAGATATAAATTCTAGATGTAGCTAATAAGGTCGCCACCATTTTAAAACCATCCTAAAGCTCCACAACTAACGTATTACGAATTTTCTATTTCACAAAGCGAGACAAAGTCTTCATCCTAATGTAATGATGAAATAAATCAAGCGTAAAATTACCTTCGGACGAACCACATCTTGTAATGACATTTGGTTGTAGGCTACTCACGTTTAGAATACACTTCCGGTTTGAGTATCACTTCGTTGTTCACACTGGTAGACTCCATCTCACTATACACCACACTAACCCACAACACACCACACTAAAGCAAAGAGCAACAGCACACCACAATGACACACACTGTCCCACAACACACCACCATAATACACTCTGACATACAACACACCACGATGACACTATTGATAACCCACACTGATCTACACTTTAGGTGTTCTTTCACAATTTTCTTCCCAAGAAATACCGCCCCCCTACTCCGCTATCCACGTGATTCCCGTGTTACACATGAAAGCAATAGGTGTTTCTCCTTTCATCTCGTGGTATGCCGGTCATTAGTGACAATCAGGTTATCAGTTAAAACTAATTAGCCTTATTAGTTATAGAGTTGTTCGCGGCAGTGCGGATGAAATCTTACGGATCTAAGAAAACAAATATTTCAAGGGACGTAACCCGTTTCATCTTTTCGTGGCAAACAGCCAATCTTCTATAAAGGAATAATGTTGTAAGTTTTATATATATATATATATATATATATATATATATATATATATATATATATATATATATATATATATATATATATATATATATATATATATATATATATATATATATATATATATATATATATATATATATATATATATATATGAAGGCTATAATATCATGGATTTATCCAACGAAAGTAAAAGGTTAAAATCCCAATTACCCAAATCCGCACTCTGCTTTCAATTTAAAATTTGAAATTCTTGTATCAATTTTTTTTCCATTTCTTACACGAACGATTTTATATTTATGACCTCCACGATTTTTTAAGGAAAGGAGTAACGGTTCATTTATAATCAGTTCAATGCAGACGATACATTTTGGCGGGCGTGTTTAGGTCATCTCGACCCAAACAAATCTTATCTCCCATATCGAATTTAATTTTTTTACAGCACGAACTGTGTTTGTTATTAATTAGTTTGAGTGGCTGAAGTAGGTTTTAATGCCCGCTGGGGTTATAAATCAACCAGATTTTTCTGGTTTTTATTTCCCTGATGTAATTAGACTCGTCGAGCTAATCTTGTTTGATGGCATCCTGTGTACGGCTAGTCTTACAAGGTGTCAGGTGTACGTCCGACTTTATAAGACACATGTGTACGTTGTTTACAAGTTACATATGAACGTCTATCTTTATAGGACGGGAGGTGTGCGTCCATCTTTATAAGACACATGTGTACGTTATTCTTTACAAGATACACTTGAACGTCCATATTTATAAGATGGGAGGTGTATGTCATATGAGTCTTACGTTTGCTAATAGATGATGTATGGTTTCATTATGTAACCTATTTGCTTATGTTAAATGTAAGCTGTGGTCCCACTCACAACACAATTGATTTACGTTACAAATTTATGTACGGTGACATCACCTGACATCACCTAGCTACACCTGGATATTACCCTTCCCCTCAGTAAACCCACATGTGGATATGACCCTTCCTCTCCGTAAATCCACATGTGGATATGACCCTTCCTCTCCGTAAATCCACATGTGGATATGACCCTCTCAGTGAACCCACATGTGGATATGACCCCCCCTCAGTAAACCCACATGTGGATATGACCCCCCTCAGTAAACCCACATGTGGATATGACCCTTCCTCTCAATAAATCCACATGTGGATATGACCCTTCCTCTCCGTAAATCCACATGTGGATATGACCCTTCCTCTCCGTAAACCCACATGTGGATATGACCCTTCCTCTCACTAAACCCACATGTGGATACGACCCCGCCTATCAGTCAAACTCCCCCCCCCCCAGTCAGTGCACTAGAGTGAGACAAATGTTGAAAAAAAAATGTCTGCTCTGACATTTCGATTCTATATCAGACTTCCTGACAGATTTGCTTGTAATGATATCCTTCCGGGTATCTCTCAACAGATCAGGCAGCGACAACTCTGCGCTGCGTTGGGAAAGGTTAATGCAGGGTTCTCTGCCCTTGTTCATCTTTAAATCGACATTATCAAGTAGTGTTCCGGCACTTCGTCTCCATCAGCTCATTCATCAACTCCCCGCGGAGAACGCCTGTCAGTCAACGCACTAGACGTCACTGACCTACTCTGTCAAAGTTGGGTTTAATACAAAGCCGTGAGCGTGCTTGACCTATTTACTCAAACGTGTGTTTAACCCTACCCGGTTAGTGCTCTACTATCACAAAGTTGGGTTTAATCCGCCTGGGTTAGCGTCATTGGCCTACTTTACCAAACCCGTGATATGTGTAACGAAGTTAGCGTCCTTGACCTACATACTAAATCCTGTATTTAAAACAACCTGCTCATTGTACTTCACCTTGCCTCTGTATTAAACAAAAAAAAAACTTGCTTAAAACTCCACCAAAGCTTAGAGCAACCATACGACAACCCACAAGTTAACAACCCTTGCCGCTTTAGCTCCATACGACAACCATTTGATTTTAATGATGGGATTTTTTCTATGATAAAAATATCATTCAATTTTTTACGTTTGTTGCATTCGTTTTTATACACGACTTCCGGTTACTTGTGTTTCATCTTTAGACAAAATAATTTCTATTGCAGAAGACATCATATTTTCCACAACGAAAAAGTCTCCCTTTTGAAAGAAATGTATTACTATATCTACTAAAACATTTAGACTTTATCAAAATTTCCCAAAATCATTCAACCCAGTAAGATCGGTCATGCTGATTTTGTTATGGTGTCATGATTGTTACCGAAGAGAATCAAACAAACGATTGGGCAGAACTCAGCTTCTAAATAAACTACACCGTGGACTCTCAGCCTCTAAACAAACTACACCGCGGGTTCTCAATGTCCATTATGTAATGTCCATTATAAAATGTCCATTATGTAATGTCCATTATAAAATGTCCATTATGTGATGTCCATTATTGACTCGTCTTTGACCTCTGGTTAAATAGGAACCGATTATGTCGTCAGGTGGATTTATGTCTATATTAACCGAAGTTTGAATGAATCATTTTTTTTCTTTAATTAGTTTTACAATTTCTTTAACTCATGTTTCAATCAGTCTTTTCTTCTTTAGTTTGTTTTACAATTTTTATAATCCAAGTTTTTTACCAATCTTATCTTCTCTAAGTTGTTTCACTATTTATTTGATCCATGTTTTGAACAAATGATTTCTTCTATTGTTTGTCTCACTATTAATTAAATCCATGTTTTTAACCAATCATCTCTCTAGTTTGTCTCACCATTTATCTAATCCATGTTTTTAACCAATCATCTCTCTAGTTTGTCTCACAATTTATCTAATCCATGTTTTTAACCAATCATCTCTCTAGTTTGTCTCACCATTTATCTAATCCGTTTTTATCCAATCATATCTCTAGTTTGTCTCACAATTTATCTAATCCATGTTTTTAACCAATCATCTCTCTAGTTTATCTCACCATTTATCTAATCCATGTTTTTAACCAATCATCTCTCTAGTTTGTCTCACCATTTATCTAATCCATGTTTTTAACCAATCATCTCTCTAGTTTGTCTCACCACTCCCGCCATACGCGTACAAGAACCGGAGTTCCGGCCCGTTCAGACGGCCTACACGTATAAGAGGGGGGAGCAAGCGAGACTACTCTGCTCCATCAAACATCTAGGGGAGAGAATCGTAAGTAAAATTTGTACTACTTATAGTATCACATTGCAACATTTTTTTAAAGTTTCTTCCCCTTACCTGAGATGTGTACTTGCCTCTATTTTCTACCACGTCATCACCTTTTAGTTTTTGTTTAATTATCTCCCCCTGCGCCTATACTCTCTCTTCAAGTCTTAGAACTGAATGCTTCGAACTCGCGTTATTTACTTAAGCTATCTCTCCTTATCATCAGTTGATATCTCGGTACCAGGAGCCGAGTCCCTGGTCTCAAAGTCAAACATCTGGAATGATCTAGAATGTTGCTGAACAAACAACCAAAAGTGGTGTAATGTTTTCTCCAACTGGTATAGTCATGGTTCACTTACCCTGCCCGGGTCACGGGATTGACATCCGAGGTGTGGTTACCTCGTCACGTGGTTTATCAACAACCAGTGCCAGTCCATCCGTCAGTGCCGCTGGATATTCAATTGTATCCAATCCATCTTTTCGAAGTCGTCGTAGTGTAGATCCCGTGACGTCACGAGGGAATACAAAGTTGTGTTTTTACGTTGCCCATGTTTACGTTTAGTTTGACGTCATAGTATTCACCCAAACTCACGTCATCATTGAATACACACAGTCGTGTGAACGTGTTGTGAACTAGTGTGTATCACCTACGACACGTCATACAAGTAGGGTGTGTGACACGTTGACTACGTCACGCTAAATACATAGAGGATAGGTTTTATTTCAGACATTTTTTTTCTAGGGAGGGAGGGACAGAAATACATGAAAGATACACTGGAACAGAACCGTGCATAGAAAAAACATTGCCATTATACCAACTAACTAGACAAAGCGCGGGACACTCGCAGATAGGTCAGAAAGTGTTGGCACCCACGGGATTCTGACCCGGGGGGGGGGGGGGGGAGAAGTGGGGGTTGGTCAAGCTCTAGAACCAACTGGGGTTAGCCCACGGTACAATTAACCCACTCTGAATCTTTACACCAAACCTAAACCAACTTACTCGTTTTTATAAGGGCGGGGTTTAGATAAGATTCCATCAAAATTACATCTTTGATGCCACCTGCCACCAATGTGACGACTACCCACGCATTCAGAAAGTCTTGTGTTACGACTAGATATTTTAATTAGTTTTAATTTATTTTTCAAAATAAAACAATGTCGACATCATGTCTTGGACAAAATGAAATCTCGAGCCCGTCAACAACCCAGGACTAACCTAAAGCTTATCATCCCCATACATCCACACATATTGATGAAATCATTATCACGCATCACTAATTCTACTATGTGATCTTAAAGTACCGTTAGTTCTGGAGAAGCATCAATCCCAGCAATACTTGCGTTCACCATCATCGTCATCATTATCTTCATCGTTTTTCTGTACTTCTTATGGGGCTTAGTGACAAAGCCACAACCCTCTAACGTACTCAGTTTTGGTCGATTCTTCCAAGTTAGGCCCATAACATTCCGACTGCTTATGCTTCCTTGACAAAGGATCTTTACCAATTTTTTTTGGCCCCTAATGTCTCACCACCTGGTATGCCACCACCTAATGTCTCACCACCTGGTATGCCACCACCTAATGTCTCACCACCTGGTGTTTCACCACTAATGTCCACCACCTGGTGTGTCACCACCTAATGTCTTACCACCTGTTGTGTCACCACCTAATGTCTCACCACCTGGCGTGTCACCACCTAATGTCTCACCACCTGGTGTTTCACCACTAATGTCCACCACCTGGTGTGTCACCACCTAATGTCTCACCACCTGGTGTGTCACCACATAATGTCCACCACCTGGTGTGTCACCACCTAATGTCTCACCACCTGGTGTGTCACCACCTAATGTCTCACCACCTGGTGTGTCACCACCTGGTGTGTCACCACCTGGTGTGTCACCACCTAATGTCTCACCACCTGGTGTGTCACCATACAGGTGAGCTGGAGAAAAACGACGGACAAAAACCCCCTGACCATCGCCAGCAAGACCTGGGTGGACGACCCGAGGATACGGGTGGACCACGAGGAGTATGGGGAGAACTGGGACCTGCTCATTAGTGACGTCACACCTGACGACAGCGGGGAGTATGAGTGTCAGTTCACTGTCAACAGGAAGAAATTACGTCAGGTGGTTAACCTGACAGTCACAGGTGAGTCTAGTAGACAGTGACAGGTGAGTCTATCTGACAGTGACAGGTGATTCTACCTGACAATGAGTCAACTTGAAATGACAATTACCTGACTTGTCAGATGAATTACCTTGACAGGTGAGATAATTACTTTAACTAGAACTGTGTGCTGTAGACATTACCGCATCTCTCAACTCTTGATCAGGTCTAACACAAAATATTTTATAACAACGACTCAAATCACTCCAACCTTCACCTTCATGAAGATTATACTCTCATGAGTTCCTTGGGCTATGTTGACAAGTCGAGTTCAAAGGCATTCCTCAAAATATATTAACTCTTATGTCATAACCCCTCACACCCCCCCCCCCCCCTTCAACAATACCAATATCTATGACCCCCCACCCCCCTTACCCGTCAATGATGTCAACATCTAAAGACCTAGCCACTTCAAGAAACAACTACAAACAGCTGGGACTAATCCAAACATGATTACATATATCATCCTGTTAGATCAGTATGGCAAAGGCCACACAGAGTAAAGAAAATCAGATTCATTTTTTTTAAACAGCGACAAAACTTGTTAACAGAATTACACATCGCTGATAACACATTTCTTACGTTCGTTGAAAAATTAAAACGAATGCCAAAAAACCGTTCGTTTTCATTTTTGTTGTTTTAAAAAATGTGATAGAAATAAATGTTTTACTAGAAAGCATTTTTTTTTAGATATTCTTGCTAGACATTGTAGGCATACGGTGAGAAGGGTAAAAAAATACCCGGACATTTTTTCTTAATTTAAACCGCAATAAAACTTAATTTTTGCACCGCTGAGAGCTTCTAAAGCCGATGAACGACGGATTGGAGATGTTGTAGCGGCTGTAAAACAACGGGAATCCGACGTTCGACTAGAGATCAGTATAGAGATACATTCTAAAAATGTTCAAATTTGAAGATGGCGCTGGCTTAAGATACACGGAAGTTAAGTGAGAATAATGTGTGGAATTTGTGGCTTTAATAGTGCATATATAATCGTGTACTATATAGTTGTTTACTTTATGCGTGTTTATTTAAGCTGGCGTTAAGTAGACTAAGCTGGATTATTACCTCCTGTTAATCCCCGATTAGATTTAAGATGATTAACATAAGTGGTGTAAAGCTTGATAGATCGTCACGGTTCATTTGTTGTTTCTCTGTTGCAGAAAACAGCGGGACGGTGAAGCGCAATCCAGGTCAGTTGTTTGGTTCGTTACGCTTGAGTGGTTGCTGGAAGAATCTGTCGTGATATGGGGGGGGGGGGGTAAAGTACATGGGGGGGGGGAGAGTTGGTCAAGAGCTGATGGATTTGAGCTGTGTTTGTGTGAATGTGTGTGTTGTGGGTGTGGGTGGGATAAACTGATTGGGGAGAAAAGATGCGTGAAAAGGGCAGTAGACGTGGGATGGGGCGTGGGGGAGGGGTTGCGAGCGCGGAGTATTAAGTCAAGTGAAGTAAAAAAAGAAAGTGAGCGGGGATTTAATGTAGGGCCAAGACAAACTACTCTTCTCTCTACAATACAAACCACAAAACACTGAATTAGACGAATTGACGGCGGCGTATAAAGCGAACAATTAGACTGACCCACGCATCATTAAGCTGGACGGGTCCATTACACGGGAAGTGCACTTTACTCAATGGGCGTGTCATTTCAAGTGGATTGTGGGACCGTTAGTCACGTGACACAAGACATGTTTCAACAAGCTACTCACAAGCACGTGCATTGATCCTAATCTGGACTGGCCAGATCAATTTAGGATACGTCATTGTGTGCGGCATACAGGGGCGGAGACACGTGAAGTCACATGATCCAGCCTCCACCTGCGCGCGCTGATCTAAGTTTAAATAAATGTAAACTTTAGATACGGTCGATATTTTACACCATTTTTATCAGCTTTGGGAGGATGTGGCTACACTCCCCACCCCTTCCCCATGCTACAGACATAGGTGCACTTTTATTTAGATTTAGGATTAGGATTATATAAGGACGAGCCGACCCGCGGCGTATCATACGCCGCTATTTAGTTGTTTTATTTTCTTCTTTTCAGTAATTCATAATTTGTGAATTCGACAGTACTAACGCTGCCACTGAAAATATTTGCTTTAAAACACTATAAGTTGCTCGTTAAGGACAATACCCTCCCTCCTTTCCCCAACCCCTACCTTTCCCCCCCCCCCCCACCGTGAAAGTATACTCCTCTTAGTTACCTCCCCTAAGTTTAAAATCGTTAACTAAATTATCTGCCCCTAATAGCCGTCACTAAACCCGGCTCTACGATTGTAAATATCTAGCGTGAACCACAGCTCACCAGACCATGTAGGGGTGGGGGTGGTAGGGAGCGCGCTTACAGCTTGGTGTTTTCTATTGTCTCCAAGAAGAGAATTATATATATAGATTTGGTTTACGGGATTTTGGTCACTTTAAATATTAGCGAGTTAAATAATTTACAATATGTAACCGTTGAATTCTGCTATACTTCCCCCATGGGCTATCAGGTTCGAAAATGGAACTTTACTTTTTTGAAACATTTTTACTAAGCTGGTACCCCCTTTCAAAGCAGATCCCATTTGTGTGGCTTTTTCGTATAAAGTATAAGATATGCACTGGTTTCTTCTATATTTAGAATGGTACATGATGCCATAATAAAGTGTATCAGATATGTTGATACGTACCCGCCGTAAATGACATATTTAACTTGGCATATGGCATTAATGACATCATGCTAATGATGGAGTTGTACTATGAAGTGACATTTATGAATGTTTTATAAAGTTGAACGCGATTACTCCTGTATAAACGAGATTTGTTGCATCGTGACGATTACACGTGATAACATTGGTTGGGGCGGCTGGGAGTCACATAAATCATTCATATGGGCTAATGTTGACTGAGTTTACTCAAATAAAAATAATCGTCATTGTGACATCTTGATGTCACGAGTTATCATCCCTATAGACACCCCAATGTCATACCTCATTGTCCATGTGGACATTCGGATGTCGTATGTTATATATCCCTGTAAACATGTTGATGTCACTCAGTGATGTTATATGTTATGTATCCATATAAAAATCATGATGACACAGATGTCATGTTTCGATAAATACATCTTTATGCCCTATTTTATTTATCCGTGTTGACATGTCATTTGTCCTCGTAAACATTCTGATGTCACATGTCATTTGTCCGTGTTGAAATGTTACTTGTCCATGTAAACCTTCTGATGTCGAATGTCACATGTCATTTGTCCGTATCAAGATTCTGATGTCACATGCCATTTGTCCTTTCTACACCCGGATGTCACATCCGTGTTGACATGTCATTTGTCCACGTAAACATTCTGATGTCACATGTCATTTGTCCGTGTTGAAATGTTACTTGCCCATGTAAACCTTCTGATGTCGCATGTCACATGCCATTTGTCCGTGTCAAGATTCTGATGTCACATATCATTTGTCCTTTCTACACCCGGATGTCACATGCCATCTGTCTTGTATACATCCTAATGTCACATGGCATTTGTCCACGTAAATATTCTGATGTCACATGTCATAGTCCTTTTTATGCATCCTGATATCACATTACATTTTCCTTTGTATAAATTATGTCACATGTCATTTGTCCGTGTTGACATGTTACTTGTCCATGTCAACCTTCTCATGTCACATGTCATTTGTCCGTCTTGACATATAATTTATCCATGTCAACATTCTGATGTCACATGTCACATGCTACTTGTCCATGTAAACCACCTGATGTCACATGTCATTTGTCCATGTCAACATTCTGATGTCAGATGTCACATGTTATTTTTCCGTGTTGACATGTCATTTGTCCATGTAAACCATGTGATGTCACATGTCATCTGTCCCCCACAGACATCCTGATCAGCGGCACCCAGTTTGTGAGCCACGGCCAGGACATCAACCTCTTCTGTAACGCCAGCACCGCCGCCAGCCCTGGGCGGAGCCTCGTCTGGTTCAAGGACATGCAGGAGGTCGAGGACGACGGGGAGAGGATCTCCCTCACGACCTTTAACCCCAGGCATAGGTCAGCTAACAACTTTGAACAAAATACCTTGAGAATTTTAAAATTGTAGATTTTTATTTTATTTTTTTTTACGATGCACAGTTTTCGGAGAAAGTATATTGTTACGTCATACGACTACATCTTACCAATCGGAATTTGTAGAATAAGCACTTTATTGGTGGGGGGGGGGATATTTAGATGTTGACGCCGATATTGAACACAAGCATGCTGCGAGTGCTGTCGGTGTTTTGTAGAGATCTCGCAGCACAAGCTAAAAATAGACACAAATTCACAGTCCAGACCCCACACCCCTGCACACAATGCTGCCCCCCTCGCCAACCTCACAACCCTCACACAAATTCACAGTCCTGACCCCACACCCCTGCACACCATGCTGACGCCCTCGCCAACCTCACAACCCTCAAACAACCCATTTTTCTCTGGAGAACCCTTTTCCAACCACTCTCACTCTATCACTAAAGACCCCCATCCAAACACAGACACAACCCGGCCCCACACAGACACAACCCGGCCCCACACAGACACATCCCGGCCCCACACAGACACATCCCGGCCCCACACAGACACATCCCGGCCCCACACAGACACATCCCGGCCCCACACAGACACAGCCCGGCCCCACACAGACACACCCCGGCCCCACACAGACACATCCCGGCCCCACACAGACACATCCCGGCCCCACACAGACACATCCCGGCCCCACACAGACACACCCCGGCCCCACACAGACACATCCCGGTCCCACACAGACACACACCGGCCCCACACAGACACATCCCGGCCCCACACAGACACACACCGGCCCCACACAGACACAACCCGGCCCCACACAGACACACCCCGGCCCCACACAGACACATTCCGGCCCCACACAGACACATCCCGGCCCCACACAGACACACCCCGGCCCCACACAGACACATCCCGGTCCCACACAGACACACACCGGCCCCACACAGACACATCCCGGCCCCACACAGACACACACCGGCCCCACACAGACACAACCCGGCCCCACACAGACACACCCCGGCCCCACCCCCACCCGGTCACACAAACCCTCACCACGCCACCCACCAACTACAATATGACGCCGACAACCTGTGCAATGAGATCAGTATGATCCAGAAACGGGCTTTCAGCGGGTGTAGACTACGATAATCTACTTAAAGGATTATCTTACATGAATTATTCCAGTGTCGCCGTGACCCAAGTCTTAAAACAGATCCAAGAATTCAAGTTGTGTTAAACAGACTCAACTCACACAGACGTGTTGAAGTTGTGCTAGACAGACTCAACTCACACAGACGTATTTAAGTTGTGCTAGACAGACTCAACTCACACAGACGTATTTAAGTTGTGCTAGACAGACTCAACTCACACAGACGTGGTCAAGTTGTGCTAGACAGACTCAACTCACACAGACGTGGTCAAGTTGTGCTAGACAGACTCAACTCACACAGACGTATTTAAGTTGTGCTAGACAGACTCAACTCACACAGACGTATTTAAGTTGTGCTAGACAGACTCAACTCACACAGACGTATTTAAGTTGTGCTAGACAGACTCAACTCACACAGACGTATTTAAGTTGTGCTAGACAGACTCAACTCACACAGACGTATTTAAGTTGTGCTAGACAGACTCAACTCACACAGACGTATTTAAAGTTGTGCTAGACAGACTCAACTCACACAGACGTATTTAAAGTTGTGTTAGACAGACTCAACTCACACTGACGTGTTGAAGTTGTGCTAGACAGACTCAACTCACACAGACGTGTTTAAGTTTTAATCCTTCTACTTATTCTATTCCAGAGGGACTTCCGTTTACATATTTTATTGCACAAAAACAATTGCTGTTTTATATGTTTTCCCAAGAAGACAATTTTCTCAGGGAACATTTCATTAATTACCCATTATATTTCCCTAGAATATCTTAATTTCACCTACTTTACGTTCAGAGCACATTTGACCCATTTTACTTTTCATCTACATTTCTGTCAGGGAACATTTAACCTACTTTTCTCTTAGGGAATATTTGACATATTTTACTTTCAGGGACCACTTAACCTACTTTACTTTCAGGGAACAAATCACCTATTATTCTCTTAGGGAACATTTGACATACTTTACTTTCAGCGAACATTTCCCCTACTTTGCTCTCAGGGAACATTTGACCTACTTTACTTTCAGGGAACAGTTCGCCAGTCAGCTGAGAATAGAACGGGCCAGAGCAGACGACTCTGGACTCTACATATGTAGGTCAGCAGACGAGTTGCTCATGACGTCAGCGCACGTCCATGTATCAACAGGTAATGAAGTTGTTGACCTTTGAGCGAGGTATGTTGACCACACAATTGTTGACCTATGAAAGAGGTATGTTGACAATAAATTTGTTGACCTACAAGAGAGGTATGTTGACCACACAATTGTTGACGTATGAAAGGGGTATGTTGACCATACAATTGTTGACCTATGAGAGAGATATGTTGTCAATACAATTGTTGATCTATGAGAGAGGTATATTGACCATACAATTGTTGACCTATGAAGAGATATGTTGACCATACATTTGTTGACCTACAAGAGAGGTATGTTGACCACACAATTGTTGACCTATGAGAAAGGTATGTAGACCATACAATATTGACCATAAAATCAAATATAAACTCTTTGGATCTGTGGTTGCTAGCCTGGGTTTACAAATGTCCGCGTATACTGACCACGTGAATGAACAGTTCGCCTGTGTTGTCTGAGCTCTACGCTCTCAATATCGCCCTGCCCTCTCCCAACCGAACTTTGACCCCTGGCTGATTTGGTTCATGTTACAGTTTGAGGCTAGCACCTCACATCACGTGACCAACATATCAACCATCAGCTACATCGGCTTGTGTTCGAATCTCGAAACAGCACATGAAATAAATCCTGTAGACAACGACGATTATTGTGAACCTGAATAAGAAGCCCTTCTCATCGTCATGCATGTCGTCAAGTCTATGACTCCCCTACTAGGTGGGTGGGGCGGGGATGTAGAAAACATCTTGGTCTCGTCAATAACTTGAGGGACGTAACGTTACATGTCTACCTGATCTACCAGTATTTGTCTTCCAGCATCCGGCTGAATCTAACACATGTAGATGTGACTTATATAGAAAAAAAAAATGCAATCAAATTGAAAAAAAAAGAAAAAAAAAACATAATTTACCTGCAAACGACTTTAAAGTTCAGCGTGAGTACTGAATTTGAACGAAGGGGGGGGGGGGGGGGGAGACGTGCACGTGGCCAGTCAAGCAAACGGTAAATTTAAAACGTTGAAAGTTGAGTACACGTCTGATTACACGCCTCACGTACATCATGTACATCAAGACATCATGATGTAACCATTACACGCATGTTCTGTAATGGGATTGAACAGAATCAAGTTTTTGATGAAGCTAGCCAAGATTAGTCTATTAAATTGTTAATTAATAAGACATTAATTTGTTTTTACTTTATTTTATTAACTTGAGACTTTCAACACGTAAACACGAAGGTCAAGCAAAATCTGGTGTCGAAAGCACTGTGTATATGTATATATATATATATATACATATGTATATATGTATATGTAACTAGGGGAAGTTACCAGAGACATAAGAACGCAGTACAGCGCTGTCAACTTTGACACGACTGATGCAATAACGCAGGTGTTGGCTGATAACGATCAGAAAGCCAAGGCGTAGTATCTTGGGAAGCGATACGATAAGAACGCAATACGGTCTGTCAACTTTGATGTGACAGGATGCAGATGGCTTATTAAATCGGACTGTACGACAGAAGCGGCGTAATTAACATTCTGATGCAACGATTAGAATCGATTACGATTACGATTATGATAGAACCGAATACGATTACGAATACGAAGGGGATATATAGGAAGGCGACGGCTGAGCTCGCTCTCTCTCTCTCTCTCGATCAGTCAGTCAGTGTGGCAGTATCAAGTTGGTTATTGAACGGGTTAGCCGTATTGTGTTAAGAAGGACGATAGACATGTGCATTCAGTTATTTGAAGACTAGTGAGGACTGTTGGGGGTCAGTTGATTCAGACTATTATTGTGAAGCATTCCTTTTGATTCATTATATTATTGTGAAGCATTTCTTTGATTCATGTAATAAAAGGATCAATAGCGAACCTGCATCTTCGAGTATTTATACTGTGGTCGATGTTGTGTAGAATGAGTGGTTAGACTCGGTAACATTTGGCGTTGTCGAGCAGAACTCGTTAACATTTGGCACTACAGGCAAATAGTCTCGTTACATTTGGCGCTGCGGACAGGATGAATTCAACGAGACTTGCCGCTTGAGGCACCCATAGTCAACCTTGTTCATAACTGTGTTTCGTGTGTGTGTGAATTCGGACATTCAGGAACAGTGAAAATTGAGGAACGAGGAAAATTTTTCATACACACACGGTAAGAAAGAACTCTTTTTTTTTACTCAAGGAATAAAATGTCTACTCTGGACGAGAAGCAGACCCATATTGTGGTCCTGCCCAGAGAGTCCCACATTAACAAATTTTACGGGGACGGTGATCCAGCTTTAACCAACAGGTTCAGTGAAGAGGTCAAAGCGGCCTGGGCCTCGAGACACATGTCACCAGAGGAAAGATTAAGACTGCTGATGGGCAGTATAGGAGAGACGGTTAGGGCAGAGGTCAAATGCCACGATAAAACCATCCAATCAGATCCAGATAAGGTGCTGGATCTAATTATGGAGACCTTTGGGGAGAGACGGTCGGGATCGCAACTGCTATCGGGGTTCGTAGGCTTAAAGCAGAGAATGGCGGAGAGTGTGATGGAGTATTCACACCGAATGAACAGGGCCTTTGATTCGGTAAAGGGCAAAACACCTGACATTGATGTACGCCTACTGAGGGACCATTTCATCGAGGGGCTAGCAACCCCGATCTTAAGGAGAGAGTTGAAAGAGGAGGTCCACAAAGACCCGCAGTTGACCTTCCTTCAGGTCAGGAACTCAGCGATCCGCAGGTCCGAGGATGAGGACCAATCGAACTGTTCGGTGGACAAAGTCTCTGTGCCGGAACATAAACAATCCCCACCCACAGGGACCGGCACGGTGGAAACCATGATGGCTCAACTGTTGGCCCACCTGGATAAGGTTGACCAACGATTGGAGAGGTTAGAAAGCAGGTCAACAGCTGAGAATCAGGAAAAGAACGGGACAAAACAGAGACAGGTTGGACGGCCGCGACCCGCCGGTCCATCGCTCCGGTGGACGGTTGACGGTCGACCAATTTGCTTGTCCTGTTCACAACCCGGACATATGGCACGGTACTGTCAGGGAAACGGTCGTCCTCTGTAAGGCAGGGCCAGGCTACAGAGGGGCGAGGTTATGGCCCAAGAAACAAAATGATGGGAGTCTGTCCCGAAATGGTGATTACGATTGGGGACATCGCGGTGAAGGCAATTGTGGATACAGGCTCCCAGGTGACGACAATTACGGAAAATTTTTACACCAAATGGATGAAAGGAAAAGACCATAGGTTGAGGTCTGACACATGCATGCGCCTGACGGCAGCTAATGGACTAACCATTCCATACTGTGGTTATTTTCTGGCGGATGTCGTGGTGGCGGGACATAGGTTGAAGCAGGTTGGGGTGTTCGTTACGAAACACAACCTAGAGACAAATGTGTCAAATATACCTTGCCTGTTGGGCATGAATATTCTTGGCCAGTTGCCAGAATTTCTTACAAATATTGTCGGATCGACCACACCAGGTCGGGGATCCAAGTTGGCCAGGTTTGCCAAGACCAGAGGAAGGATATCAGTCCCGGCAAACACGGTCAAGGCAATCACATTACAAATTGGTGATAGAAGCGTGAATGGTGATGTGATGATAGAACCATGTGGCGCCGCACTGAGGGCAGGCGTCGTGTTACTGCGGACATACACATCAGCGGAAAATGGACTAGTTCAAGGATTAGTGGCAAATGTTTTGGATGAGGAAATTTTTATACCGCCTAATACTCTGGTAGGAGTACCACAGAACGTCGAGGTACTAAGGTCGGCACAGTGCATCGAACTGAGCAATACCAGCAGTAATGAAGTAACAATTAGGTCGGTCAATGTGACGGCCGAGGTGAAGAAAGAGGAT
Source organism: Physella acuta (assembly GCF_028476545.2). Lineage (NCBI taxonomy): Eukaryota > Metazoa > Mollusca > Gastropoda > Physidae > Physella > Physella acuta. The sequence continues at coordinate 37,104 of NW_026732853.1, read as the reverse complement.
GGCCGATCATATACATTCCCGGAAACTGAGGACCCAAAACTAAATGAATTGCTGAATAAGTACAGGGATATATTTGCCTCGTACGAGGGTGATTTGGGTTACACGGAAGTAATAAAACACCAGATACCCTTACTACAGGACAGGCCTGTGGCGCAACCTTATCGAAGATTACCACCAAGTCACTACTCGGCGGTGAAAGCACACCTGAACGATCTACTAAAAAAGGGAATTATTACAACCAGCACGAGCCCGTATGCGGCACCGATAGTAGTGGTAAAAAAGAAGTCAGGGGAGATAAGACTGTGTTGTGATTACCGGAAATTGAACAATATCACAAGAAGGGATGCATTCCCATTGCCTCGTATTGATGAATGTCTTGATGCGTTGGGGGGAGCAAGATTTTTTTCTACCTTAGATTTGGCTAGCGGCTACCACCAAGTGGCCATGCACCCCAACGATCAACATAAGACTGCATTTATTTCTCCACTGGGACTGTACGAGTGGACCCGTATGCCGTTTGGTCTAACTAATGCGCCTGCTACATTCCAGCGAGTAATGCAGAGTGCTATGAGTGACTTTCTATTTCAAATAATGTTGGTGTACTTGGATGATATACTAGTTTACTCAAAAACTTGGGAGGACCATCTAAAAAGATTAGAACAAGTGTTTCTCCGTCTTAGGGAGATAGGAGTAAAGCTGAACCCAGACAAATGCGGCTTCGGTCTGAAATCGGTACATTTTTTGGGTTATGTGATTTCGTCGGATGGCATCGCCACTGACCCAGATAAAATTGCAGCTGTTAAAGAATGGAAACAGCCAACAACCACGGTAGAGGTCAGATCATTCTTGGGCTTTGCTTCCTATTATAGAAAATTTGTACCTGGTTTTGCAAAAATTGCCGCACCGTTGCATGACTTGGTAAACAAAATGACAAAGAAACACAGTAAGGAGAAAAAGAAAGGCAAAACACAACTGATAGGTGAATTATGGACTGATGAATGCCTGAACTCGTTTAAGCTCTTGAAAAGGCTTTGACAGAGACGCCGATATTAGGATACGCGGACTTTGACAAACCATTTCGGTTAGAAATTGACGCCAGCTCTAAAGGTCTGGGAGCTGTGCTATCACAACAACAAAAGCAAGGTTTCAGGGTTATTGCGTATGCCAGTCGAGCTCTGAAGGAATCAGAGAAGAACATGACAAATTACAGCGCCATGAAACTAGAACTTTTGACATTAAAATGGGCTGTGACTGAAAAATTGAGGGACTATCTATTAGGTGCTAAATGTGTGGTATACACTGACAATAACCCCTTGAGTCACCTAAAGACAGCAAAGTTGGGATCCATCGAACAGCGATGGGCAGCAGAATTGGCACTCTTTGACCTGGAGATAAAATATCGCCCTGGGCGGTCCAATGGCAATGCGGACGCTTTATCAAGGAATCCGTACGAGAGACCGGGCGATGAGGAAGAAACGCTGACAGGAATTTGTGGGGTCAGAGCGTCAACAGATATCCCTCACGGGGTGCAAGTGATGCAAAACGGACAGACCGGGGTGGAGCACATATCCACAGAGCCCGGACATATGGACATTAGTGATTTTAATTGCCTTAATAATAAAGAGATAAGAGATGCCCAGAGAACGGATAGTGGCTTACAGCCGCTGTTGAAACACGTCCAGGAACAAAAATTCCCAGGAAGAAGGGAAAGAGAACAATTTGGTCGAGAAACAAAGAAAATACTGAGTCAGTGGGACCGTCTCAGTAAAAAGGATGGTGTTCTCATGCGGAGAATTCATGACCAAATTGATGGGACAATACACCAGGTGGTGGTGCCTGGACAATTACGAGAAGAAGTGCTAAGGTTGGCACATGACAGGGCAGGACACCAAGGTCAGGACAGGACGCACAAAATATTACGACGGAGGTGTTACTGGCCCAATATGGAAATGGAGGTCAAACGCCATTGTGAGGCTTGTGTGAGGTGTCAGCATGCGAAAATGCCAGTTGTCAAAATGAGACAGCCATCAGGACACCTACTAGCGACAAAACCACTAGAGATTGTGGCTATGGACTTTACGTCGTTGGAGCAATCATCGGATGGGACGGAACATGTGTTGGTAGTGACTGATGTATTCACCAAATGGACTGTGGCGGTGCCCACACGAGATCAGACTGCCAAAACAGTGGCAAAGGTCTTAATAGAACATTGGTTCATCAAATATGGCATACCAAGACAATTACACTCTGACCAAGGAAGGGCCTTTGAGTCAGAAGTAATTAACCAACTGTGCAGCCACTACGGGATCAACAAATCTAGAACAACCACATTTAATCCGAAAGGAAACGGACAGTGCGAGCGGTTCAAACGCAGCATGCATGATTTGCTGCGTACCCTAGAACCTGAACAGAAAAAACGTTGGCCTGATTTTCTCCCAGAGTTGGTATATCTATACAACTGCACCCCCCATGCCACAACCGGCTTTTCGCCACACATGTTGCTGTTCGGACGGGAGGCTCGACTCCCTCTTGACTTGTTCCTAGGAAAAAAGGAGAGTATGACTGGCTCATACACTGCACTGGAATATGTGAATGAACATATGAGACGAATTAGAGAAATGTACAGGGTAGTACAGGAAAGACTAGAACATGAAGCACGGCGAAGGGAACCGCCGGTACAGACAAAGGACCCGCCACTCAAACTGAACGACAGGGTATTACTGCGTAGCCACCCGTTAGGCAGAAACAAAATCCACGACCTCTGGGGACAGGAGATATGGCAAGTCGTGGAGATGCCTAAAGTAGCAGGTGGCCCCTTTAAGATAAGACCCATCGATCACACCAAACCGGATCGGTGGGCGAATATTGCTCAATTAAAGAAATATTGTCATAGTCAAGAAGAGCAGTTACACACAAGGAAACCCAAGACAATTAGGGAACCGGAAACTATAACGGAAATTCACATACCCATCCCTGAACCATGTCACCATCAACAGAACAACAGCGATACACAAGTGGAGGATAACGGCAACGAAGAGGATCCCGTTCCTCCCAGAAGCAGAGAGACAGTAGACCATCAGATAAGTGGTCCGCGGAGAAGTTTGAGAAACAGAAAGAATACGAATTTTTTTGTCAGCAACCATCAATTCTTTCATGGTCGCGCTGGTATGAGAACAGACTGTTCAAAAAGTCATACAAGTGAACTGGTGAAGGCACCAAACGAAAAAAGGTGGATGTGAATTCTAGAACTGTTTTGTGTCTGAGGAAGATGATGTAGACACATTTGATATGTGAAATAGGGATAACGGTCAATCTTATACGAATGTGACGACATTGACAGTGAGTGGAACAATAAATTTTTTTACGGTGGTGCGATTGACTTTGAAGGACTGCACCTGCCAAGCGTTGTTTGTGGTTGATAACACACAAAAAAAGGCAGGGGTGGATGTAACTAGGGGAAGTTACCAGAGACATAAGAACGCAGTACAGCGCTGTCAACTTTGACACGACTGATGCAATAACGCAGGTGTTGGCTGATAACGATCAGAAAGCCAAGGCGTAGTATCTTGGGAAGCGATACGATAAGAACGCAATACGGTCTGTCAACTTTGATGTGACAGGATGCAGATGGCTTATTAAATCGGACTGTACGACAGAAGCGGCGTAATTAACATTCTGATGCAACGATTAGAATCGATTACGATTACGATTATGATAGAACCGAATACGATTACGAATACGAAGGGGATATATAGGAAGGCGACGGCTGAGCTCGCTCTCTCTCTCTCTCTCTCGATCAGTCAGTCAGTGTGGCAGTATCAAGTTGGTTATTGAACGGGTTAGCCGTATTGTGTTAAGAAGGACGATAGACATGTGCATTCAGTTATGTGAAGACTAGTGAGGACTGTTGGGGGTCAGTTGATTCAGACTATTATTGTGAAGCATTCCTTTTGATTCATTATATTATTGTGAAGCATTTCTTTGATTCATGTAATAAAAGGATCAATAGCGAACCTGCATCTTCGAGTATTTATACTGTGGTCGATGTTGTGTAGAATGAGTGGTTAGACTCGGTAACATTTGGCGTTGTCGAGCAGAACTCGTTAACATTTGGCACTACAGGCAAATAGTCTCGTTACATATATATATATATATATATATATATATATATATATATATATATATATATATATATATATATATATATATATATATATATATATATATATATATATATATATATATATATATATATATATTAGTAGGTGCTATATTTTATCATATAGCCTCATATCTATTTAGAATACATTAAATTATATATATATAATTATATATAATTATATATATAAATGTATATATATATATATATATATATATACATTTATATATATATATACATTTATATATTTAATTATATATAATTATATATATATATATATATATATATATATATATATATATATATATATATAATTTAATGTATTCTAAATAGATATGAGGCTATATGATACAATATAGCACCTACTAACCTCTATAAAGGTTGCTCAATGTTTCTGTTCTGTTTCAGAAGTTTCGGGCTCAAATAACGTCAAGCGAGGTGAGTTACAGCCCTTAGTAGCATTACATTAATTGCAACACACTTAAACCAGATGGGAAAGTAGTGGGGGGGGGGGAGGGGTGAATAAAAGTTCTTAGTTAATTGTGTTCATCTTCCAGCTGGGTGGGGGGGGTAGTGAATGAGCGTCCTTAATTAACTTCATCTTTCAGTTGGGGGGGGGGGGGGGTGCAGTGAATGTACGTCCTAAGCTACTTATGTTCATGTTTTCAGCTGGGTGTGGGGTGCAGTGAATGAATGTCCTAAGTTACTTATGTTCATGTTTCCATCTGGGCGGGGGGGGGGTGCAGTGAATGAATGTCCTAAGTTACTTATGTTCATGTTTCCATCTGGGCGGGGGGGGGGTGCAGTGAATGAATGTCCTAAATTACTTATGTTCATGTTTCCATCTGGGCGGGGGGGTGCAGTGAATGAATGTCCTAAGTTACTTATGTTCATGTTTTCAGCTGGGTGGGGGGGGGGGGGGTGCAGTGAATGAATGTCCTAAATTACTTATGTTCATGTTTCCATCTGGGCGGGGGGGGGGTGCAGTGAATGAATGTCCTAAGTTACTTATGTTCATGTTTTCAGCTGGGTGGGGGGGGTGCAGTGAATGAATGTCCTAAATTACTTATGTTCATGTTTCCATCTGGGCGGGGGGGGGGGGTGCAGTGAATGAATGTCCTAAATTACTTATGTTCATGTTTTCAGCTAGGTGGGGGGGGGGGGGGGAATAAATGAATGTCCTAAATTACTTATGTTCATGTTTTCAGCTGGGGGGGGGAGTGAATGAACGTCCTAAGTTACTTATGTTCATGTTTTCAGCTGGGTGGGGGGGGGGGTGCAGTGAATGAATGTCCTAAATTACTTATGTTCATGTTTCCATCTGGGCGGGGGGGGGGGGGGGGGGGGTGCAGTGAATGAATGTCCTAAATTACTTATGTTCATGTTTCCATCTGGGCGGGGGGGGTGCAGTGAATGAATGTCCTAAATTACTTATGTTCATGTTTTCAGCTGGGTGGGGGGGGGGGAATAAATGAATGTCCTTAATTACTTATGTTCATGTTTTCAGCTGGGGGGGGGAGTGAATGAACGTCCTAAGTTACTTATGTTCATGTTTTCAGCTGGGTGGGGGGGGGTGCAGTGAATGAACGTCCTAAGCTACTTATGTTGATGTTTTCAGCTGGGTCCGTCTCGAGCCTGCAGGAATCCAAGGCTGTCCTCACTGTCCGGCTGGCCATATCCAACTCTACTTTCGTTTTCGTCATCCTGCTGGTCCATCGTCTGTTCACGTGACCCACCACCGCTGTAGTTGTGTAACGTGTGCAGGCATGTGCAGAGTTGTGCAGACATGTGCAGACGTGTACAATCTTGTGCAGACTATTACAGACTTTTACAGATGTGTGAAGATGTGTGCATTCTTGTGCAGAAATTTTAAATTGTGTGCAGACGGCTGCAGACTTACCCAGTTATCAACCCCTCAGGTTTATTCATTCAAGTCAATTATTTGATCATTCAAGTTAATTATTTGATCATTCAAGTTAATTATTTGATCATTCAAGTCAATTATTTGATCATTCAAGTCAATTATTTGATCATTCAAGTCAATTATTTGATCATTCAGGTCAATTATTTGATCATTCAAGTCAATTATTTGATCATTCAAGTCAATTGTTTGATCATTCAAGTCAACTACCTGGTTATTCTATCTGTTCCCTTGGTTATTCTACACTTAGTCGTTTAATGAACCTTCCTCGCATTCATTGGCATATATTATAGAGTGGTCAAGTCATAAAGCGGTCAAGTCAAGGAGTGGTCAAGTCAACATTCTATCAATCATTGTTGATTTGTTTTAAAAATCCCTAAATACCTGTATTTATTTTTAATTAACCAGCTGTACATTACTCACCCAGTTAATGATAATTCACACGTGAATTTCGCCTCATATTCGGCTTTAATTAGAATATATTTGACTATAACAATAACAAGATAGAGTCACGTGATGAGTTTAACCTTTGACCTCCACGGGTACGGATGTGTTGGTTCTAGACGCCGGAAGTGGAAACCATGGGAACCGTGTCTTACATTCGTTTCTTGCTGGCTTGGTATGAAGTGTGTTCATGTGCGGCAGTTTGTAGCGGAATGTGTGTTAGATTTATTTTGTCCTTGTTATCTTGCTACGTTCTATGTGTGTTCCTTTGTTGAACATCGCAGAACAAAATTCAGATTTCTAGGATTTTTTATGATTTTCAACATGATCTGTACATTTTTGTCTAAAAATTTAAACCCACTTAGTCGATGTTTTTTTTTCTTAATGTTTCGAGTTTAATGGATGATGCATGTTTTTCCAAGATGTATATATCTCTGTAAATGCGCGAAAGTTGATTTGATAGTTTGAATTATTTATGAATATTTTAAGCCGTTCTGTTTATTGAGTTTAGAATCTGATACGTCTAGAAGCTAACTAGAATTATGATTCATTAATTTTAAATAAGACGCATGCGATGCTGGTAGGACATTTTTAAAATGTGATTAATTCTACAATAACAACATTTATTGGAAGATATACGGTAAAAATTCATTTAAGTGGAATTAACTTGTCTAGACATTAACCGGAAGTAGCTATTTATAGCTATCAGATGGGGATTTATTCGTTCCAGACGATGATTTTAATATGCTTGGGCCTGGATTTTTTTATCGGCAGCATAAAGTCTGCACGTGCCCAAGACTTTCTCACTTTCTAGCTTTAGTTGAAAAAACTTTTTTGCTGCAGGTATTAACTCATACATGCAGTATGCTGTTAGCTTTAACTAACACAGCTCGTATGCTATTAGCTGTAAGACAGTCATTAATATCCTGCTCGCTTAACTAAGACAGCTCGAATAATGCCAGCTGTGAGGGCCTATATGCTAATATCTTTAGCTAAGACAGCATTTATGCTCATAGCTTTAACTAAGACAGCATTTATGCTACTAGCTTTAACAAATACAGCATGTATGCTGCTAGAGGTTGTAGAACATTTTTGCCTTTAACATCGATTAAAACAATCTTCACTAGATGATGTCACAGGTTGCAGTGGATTATGCCACAATCTCAGTGGATTATGCCACAATCTCAGTGGATTATGCTACCAGCCTCAGTGGATTATGCCACATGCTCACACATACCCCGACACCACATATCCCTACACCACACACCCCAACAGCACACACCTCGACACCATACATCAAGCCACCACACACCCTGACACCACTAAACACACAACACACACCCCGACACCACACATAATGCCACCACACCCCGACACCACACAACCCTACAGCACACATCACGACACCACACACAATGCCACCACACCCCTACACCACACACCCCTACACCACACACCTCGACACCACACACCTCGACACCACACATCATGACACCACACACCATGCCACCACACCTCGACACCACACACTCCGACACCACACACCTCGACACCACACACCTCGACACCACACCTCGACACCACACACCTCGACACCACCCATGATATACACAAAATCCCAACATATAAAACAATCTGGCTGTGACTTCATATATAAACTGAGAGTGTAAATTTGATGTAAATAGACTTGACCCTAGAATATTTATTTTTGTGATAAACTGGACACTAGAAATGAAGGTTTTCCCTTGTGAATGTATATCTCAACATTTCTATGTATAAAGTTACTTTATTGAAGTATATTTCAATATTTTTATTTTACTGACATTATGTGTTCAGACTTGCTGTTGATGTTTTCATTTTACCGAAAAGTATAAGTTTATTTTATACATAAATATATAAATACATATATATATAAAGATATATATATATATATATATATATATATATATATATATATATATATATATATATATATATATTGTGTGTGTGTTCCCGCGCGCGTGTGTGTATTCTCGTGTACGTGCGTGTTTGTTGTGTGTGCTTTAGTTTATGTGAAAAGACCTGTTTGAAAGAAATTACAGAATTTTTTTAAACTGCTATTTTTTGTTTTGACAGCACTGATATTGTATTATATTTTAGTTTACTTTTTCTTAAGGCTATAAATTGGAAGAATTATGTTGCATAGAAAATTTCAGTCATATGGATTAGGCTTGGTATTGATGGTGGTTTCAATGTAAAATGGCTGTTATGGCGTGTTTTTATGTAAACATTGCATTCATCTGTTTAGGGACTGTTGTGATACACAAATTTTATTTGTTACGATGAGCCGCATAAATGTTGGGAATAGAGAAATGGGTATTTGTTTTTTATTTTTGCTAATTTTTCAGATCCATTTAAGTTTTGTGTATGCTGATACATTATCGCATACCATGTATATGAATATACACCATATAGTTTTGTATATGTTGATAAATCATGTAGTTTATTGTGTGTTGGTCCTGTATTTTGTATGTTGATAAATCATAGTCTATAAAATTTCGTGTATGTTGATACAGTACAGTTTCGTGTTTGTTGATATACTATCTTTTAAGTTGATAAATCACTGTCTTATAGTCCAGGGTATGTTGATACATGGTATAGACATGTTTTAACTCACGTCCTTTTCAATACATAACTCGTCATTTAGGAGAAAATACATCACATACAGCCCAATAATTTAGGTAAAAATACATAAACCATCATTGAGCCATTAATACATCATAGATAAATCTATCATATATATCATTTAATTCATAATTAATCCATTATTTTACTGAAAATATATTTATTTGTGACCTTTCATAAAAGTGACAATTTACCGTACATTAGCCATAATTTATGTGATAAAATATCATTCATAATCCTACCTTCCAGATGATAATATATCATTCATAAACCTATCATTCAGTTGATAATATATCATTTATAAACCTACCATCCAGATGATAATATATCGTTCATAAACCTACCATCCAGATGATATAATGTCATTCATAAAGCTATCATTCAGTTGATAATATATCATTCATATACCTACCATCCAGATTATAATATATCATTTATAAACCCACCACTAAAGTGACAATACCTCACTCATAAACCAAGTACTAAAGTGACATTACATCATTCATTCCCTATCATTCTTGAATTCACACGACACCTAGCATAAGATAGCAACCCGCCTTAAGAAGAAAATTTTTGTTTGTAAGTTTGTGATTTATGTACCTCCAATGTTGAACGTTATTTTTATGAAGAAGACTGAAATAAATTTATTAATTATTAGCTGAAAATCCGAGTCGAATTTATGTGTTATCTAATCCAGGATAGACAACCAGGTGTATCCTGCACGCTGTACAGGTAGGCTCGTTTGATCAACAGGTGCATTCCTAGGTGCACCGATGCACTGAGTGCGCAGTGCTAATGTGGAACGTCTGAGTGGGACAGGAGTCTAAGTTTGGTGTTTCCATGGTAACTTGGTTTCGTTGGGTGTTTCCATGGTACCTTGGTTTTGTTGTGTGTTTCCATGGTAACTTGGTTTTGTTGTGTGTTTCCATGGTAACTTGGTTTTGTTGGGTGTTTCCATGGTTACTTGGTTTCGTTGGGTGTTTCCATGGTAACTTGGTTTTGTTGTGTGTTTCCATGGTAACTTGGTTTAGTTGGGTGTTTCCATGGTAACTGAGTTTCGTTGGGTTTTTGCATGGTAACTTGGTTTAGTTGGCTGTTTCCATGGTAACTTGGTTTCGTTGGGTGTTTCCATGGTAACTTGGTTTCAGGAGGATCGTTGAATATGTATCGGTTTTCGCACTAAAGTCGGAAATTTTCTTACTGTTTATTTATTTATGGTTAGGGTAATAGGCTCTCGTTAGTGCTTCAGTCAAGCTAGGGTCAGGGCTGTGATAAGAGTTATGGTTAGAGTTGTGGTTAGAGTTAGGGTTGGAGTTTAGGTTAGGGTTAGGGTTGGAGTTAGGGTTAGGGTTAGGGTTGTGGTTAGAGTTAGGGTTGGAGTTAGGGTTAGGGTCTTTCTATAAGGACTAGATTCAAGAATAATGTCATCATGATTAAAGGCAGGACGAAGATTAAAGATGAGTTCACTCAGCTCTAATGGGTACCTAGCCCTAGTCGATGAAAGTTAAGACAACCAAGCTTAGTGCTGAGCATAAAATCACTCAGATACTGAGTTCAACGAAACAGATCAACTTGACCTAACTACCAGTCCGGGACTTAAAGGGTCGTTTATATGTCCCATAGCGAGTCCTAAATCAAGCGGCCCTACAGCGCTAACATAGCAGCAAAGGTTAGTATAGGCTATCTGAACAGCCATATGGTCACGAAGGAATATTTTAAAATCACATTTTTTTTACACCGCCATATCACAGCTTAATATAAGAAAAGACCACAGCATCTAAATATCAAGAAATACGGCCATGAGATCTAAACCATAATAATACAGAAATGACATCTAACATCTAAATGACAAAATAAAGCCATGACATAAATACAATAAAAATACAGTCATGACATTTAAATGACAAATGCCGCCATGACATCTGATTGACAAGAAATGCTTCTACATTTAGATCATAATAATACATATATGACATCTAAATGTACACAAATAAAACCATGAAATACAAATGACAAAAAATAAATCCGTGACATCTAAATGACAAAAATACAGCCATGACATTTAATAGACAAAAAAAATGCAGCCATGACATCTAAATGACAAACATACAAACATGACATCTAAATGACAACATACAAACATGACATCTAAATGACAAAAATACAGCCATGTCATTTAATAGACAAAAATGCAGCCATGACATCTAAATGACAACATACCAACATGACATCTAAATGACAAGAACCTTTACCCTCTATCTACCACAGGCCCCACTCATGCACGCCGCCATCTTTAAACATATAATTATTGCTCCAGCCAATCAGGGCCATCCTGACATAAGCTGCTGACATGCTGAATCCACTTTTGCTGACCAGCAGGACCTTGCATGACGTCATCAACAGCAGCTGCTCCACCAGGGCCGTCTTGAGCCCCTCCCTCTCGTCCTGACCTTGAACCACGTGTGCAATGTGCACCAACGGTGCGTCCAGGTTGTGCAGCCTTGACCCGAACATAGTTTTGGCCTCTTTCCGTACCTGCCAATGTGAAAAATTTCTCTCATTAAAATTTTTAATTTTTCAATTACCGGTGTTTGACTTTTGTAAGATGAAAATAATCCAACCACTACAAGTTGAAAAGTTGGATGAGGTTTTAGGGTTCAAAAAAGTCAAATATTGATGTTTACATTTCGAAAATTCAAAAGCTGAATTTTACAGTTTTTAGGGTGAAAATTGGAAAGTTATTGAAAACCAGTTTTAGAGAGAAAAGTTTTTTAAGCTATTGAGGAGATGAGTAGAGGAAAATTATCAGAAGAGTGACTTGTAGTGATCATCAAACGAATTTTTACCATCTTTTAATTTGACCCTGCTAATTCAATCCTATTGGACGGCATAACCTAGAGGTAGAGAGCTAGACTGATAACCCGAAAGTCGAGTTCGAATCCGTTTTTAAGTCTGTAGAGCTTCCCTAAGTCCACCCAACTCTGATGGGTACCTAACTGACGTTAGGGAAAGTAAAGGCGGCTGGTTGGCTTACCAAACTATCCCTTTATAAGTCGAGGACTCTTCCTAGTCTGCCCCATGTGTCTTGTGCACGAACGGCTGAAGATGATGAGTTAAATCCTAAATATCTTTAATTAATCCTAAATATCAAATCAACCTACCTCGTCGCTGTCAGTAGCCAGGTACACGTGATGCCCAGACTCCAGGTACGGTCTGAGAAAGTTCCAGACCGCCTGGACTGAGTTGAGGCTGTTCCTTCTCTCCTTTTCAAAAGGCAAGGTCGAGCTGTGACCGATCCGTATATGGGCACACACCAAGTTCAAGTCGGCCACACCATAACCCTTAAGTTGACCAATACCATCCTTGGATATCCCAGGCCGTAGAGACGGGGCTAGCTTTAACTGCGGTCCGTTTGTCGCTGGTTTGGTGTCTGTATTACTGCAGTTCACACAGGATTTGTTCCCACTCAATAAAGGGTCATCGATCATCGATTGGGATATATTGATCAGCAGTTCGTTTAATTTAGCACGCAGCTCGTGGGTTGGTTGTGTGAGTTTAAGCCACGCCTTAGAGAAGATGTGGCACCGCCTACTGCTGAGCCAGCCCGGGAGGCGGTGCTTGTAGTAGGGGTTGAGCTTGAGCTGGCGCCATAGCTCGTGGTTGGTCTTGATGTAGACGACATCCTGGGGGTAGACGGCGTTAAAGTTGATCTCCTTCAGCTCAGTGGCCGAGCTCTGGAAGTACTGGGGTGGGGGGGGGGGTTGGTTAATGGTTGGTTTAATGGTTGGTTTAGAGGTTGGCCTAATGGTTGGTTTAGAGGTTGGCCTAATGGTTGGTTGGTGGAGCTCTGGAAGTACTGGGGCGAGATGGGTGGGGTTGGTTGGTTGGTCTAATCGTTGGTTGGTCAAAGCTAGGGGTTGGTCAGATTGTTCGAGTTTGGGGGTTGGTTGAATGGTTGGTAGGTCGAAGCTTGGGGTTGGTCAGATTGTTCGAGTTTGGGGGTTGGTTGAATGGTTGGTAGGTCGAAGCTTGGGGTTAGTCAGATTGTTCGAGTTTGGGGGTTGGTTGAATGGTTGGTAGGTCGAAGCTTGGGGTTGATCTAGTATACTGTGGACAGACGTGGTATCGTTGGTTGGTACCTGGTCTAGACTAGGGGTTGGTCTAATGACAGTTGGTACCTGGTCTAGACTGGGGATTGGTCTAATGACAGTTGGTACCTGGTCTAGACTGGGGGTTGGTGTAATGACCGATGGTACCTGGTCTAGACTAGGGGTTGGTCTAATGACCGATGGTACCTGGTCTAGACTGGGGGTTGGTCTAATGACAGATGTTACCTGATCTAGACTAGGGGTTGGTCTAATGACCGATGGTACCTGGTCTAGACTGGGGGTTGGTCTAATGACAGATGTTACCTGATCTAGACTAGGGGTTGGTGTAATGACCGATGGTACCTGGTCTAGACTAGGGGTTGGTGTAATGACCGATGGTACCTGGTCTAGACTAGGGGTTGGTGTAATGACCGATGGTACCCGACCTACACTACGGGTACTCTACTGTCATTGCTAAATTTAAATAAACAAAGGTTACATTACTCAGGCGGTCAAAGAGTGAAGGGCACTTTATTTTGATGGGTATAAATATAGAAACAAAGGGTAGCTTACTCTGATTGTTGTAGTTGATTTGTTTCTCAGCTCCTCCTCTGGAATGAGCCAACCAACTTCGTTTGGCTCATAAAAATCCTGAAACGGCCATGGTGACGTCATACTGATGCCGAACTGTCTGTTGGTGACTTCTGCCAGAGCGTACACCCCCACCACCCCCCGCTGGCGGTCACCGAGACCGTAGCAGTACTCACTCTTGTCGCACAGGTAGATCAGGTATTTCTTGCCCGGTGGGGGCGGGGAATTGGGAGGGGTGGAGCTCTGGTTTTGGCTGGATGTAGAAGCAACTGAGGTGAAGGTCGTAGCTACTGATGTCAAGGTCGTTGATCCTGAGGTCAAGGTCGTTGACACGGACAGATTGATCTTATTGGTGCTGGTTTCGGTTCTTGGGGTGTGTTCTTGTGTTGAGTGACGTGTGTCAGGTTGGTGGGCGGAGTCTTGTTCTGGCTGTGTGGCATCAGTTGGCTGGTGGGCGGAGTCATGATCTAGTCGGGTGTCTTCTGCCATCGCGTGGGCGTAGTCTCGTTGACGCCTTGCCTCTACATCACGTGGCCTCTGATCTGAAATACTGACCACCAAAGTTTGTAAGAAATACTGACCACCAAAGTTTGTAAGAAATACTGACCACCAAAGTTTGGAAATACTGACCACCAAAGTTTGGAAATACTGACCACCAAAGTTTGTAAGAAATACTGACCACCAAAGTTTGGAAATACTGACCACCAAAGTTTGTAAGAAATACTGACCACCAAAGTTTGGAAATACTGACCACCAAAGTTTGGAAATACTGACCACCAAAAATTGTAAGAAATACTGACCACCAAAGTTTGTAAGAAATACTGACCACCAAAGTTTGTAAGAAATACTGACCACCAAAGTTTGTAAGAAATACTGAGCACCAAAGTTTGGAAATACTGACCACCAAAGTTTGGAAATACTGACCACCAAAAATTGTAAGAAATACTGACCACCAAAGTTTGTAAGAAATACTGACCACCAAAGTTTATAAGAAATACTGACCACCAAAGTTTGTAAGAAATACTGACCACCTAAGTTTGAAGGAAATACTGACCACCAAAGTTTGTAAGAAATACTGACCACCAAAGTTTGTAAGAAATACTGACCACCAAAGTTTGTAAGAAATACTGACCACCAAAGTTTGTAAGAAATACTGACCACCAAAGTTTGGAAATACTGACCACCAAAAGTTTGTAAGAAACACTGACCACCAAAGTTTGTAAGAAATACTGACCACCAAAGTTTGTAAGAAATACTGACCACCAAAGTTTGTAAGAAATACTGACCAACAAAGTTTGGAAATACTGACCACCAAAGTTTGGAAATACTGACCACCTAAGTTTGGAAATACTGACCACCAAAAATTGTAAGAAATACTGACCACCAAAGTTTGTAAGAAATACTGACCAACAAAGTTTGGAAATACTGACCACCAAAGTTTGGAAATACTGACCACCAAAGTTTGGAAATACTGACCACCAAAAATTGTAAGAAATACTGACCACCAAAAATTGTAAGAAATACTGACCACCAAAGTTTGTAAGAAATACTGACCACCAAAGTTTATAAGAAATACTGACCACCAAAGTTTGTAAGAAATACTGACCACCTAAGTTTGAAGGAAATACTGACCACCAAAGTTTGTAAGAAATACTGACCACCAAAGTTTGTAAGAAATACTGACCACCAAAGTTTGTAAGAAATACTGACCACCAAAGTTTGTAAGAAATACTGACCACCAAAGTTTGGAAATACTGACCACCAAAAGTTTGTAAGAAACACTGACCACCAAAGTTTGTAAGAAATACTGACCACCAAAGTTTGTAAGAAATACTGACCACCAAAGTTTGTAAGAAATACTGACCAACAAAGTTTGGAAATACTGACCACCAAAGTTTGGAAATACTGACCACCAAAGTTTGGAAATACTGACCACCAAAAATTGTAAGAAATACTGACCACCAAAGTTTGTAAGAAATACTGACCACCAAAGTTTATAAGAAATACTGACCACCAAAGTTTGGAAATACTGACCACCAAAGTTTGTAAGAAATACTGACCACCAAAGTTTGTAAGAAATACTGACCACCAAAGTTTGTAAGAAATACTGACCACCAAAGTTTGGAAATACTGACCACCAAAGTTTGGAAATACTGACCACCAAAGTTTGGAAATACTGACCACCAAAGTTTGTAAGAAATACTGACCACCAAAGTTTGTAAGAAATACTGACCACCAAAGTTTGTAAAAAATACTGAGTAAGCACGTGCTAGCATGTTGGTTAAAGACACGGTAACAAACAAAACACACCATAACTTAGCAACATGAATACAAGAATATTCTTTTATGTTCCTGTCATATCAACCAATCGGTGGATAGCTTTAATCAGGTCAACCATAGGTAAGTACAAGACAATGTCAACCGTTGAGACTTACAAAATAAAAGTCAAAAATATTTTTAAAAGCTAGACCTGATACATTTTTACGTTTCTTCTTAGACCTGGATAAAGTAAGGTTCCCTTTTCAAACCTGACGGTATATAGGGCAAGTGAAGTAGAGTTCACTTGTTTCTAAGGGATGATCTACTGACGAGCCCGGATTCGAACTAGACCACTCCGTCCCCGTGACCTGGATTCAGTGGATTGATTTTATTCATGTTTGATTCTTATCAAAACTAGCCGGAAATTTCCGTGTCAGCTGTCGTTTTCACTCGGGTCTCGGGTCAGGCTCGCCGGAACAAATTAATGTGAGTCTCGCCGGAACACATTCGTGTGAGGCTCGTTGGAACAACAAAAATCTAAATCCGAATTCTCGGAATCAGGTCTAGTTTGACGTTAACTGAATTTCTGACGACACTAATTTAGTTTGTAGTTGTGTGACGTCACCAGTGTACTCTAGTCCCAGCCTCACTCAATGACGTCAGCCCATTGATTCACGAGTCTCCAGGAACTCTACTTCAACCTTCTCAAATTTTTTCCCTGCCTAAACTGACGTCTTCACTAGAACCGAAACTCGAGCAGAGAGTACTAGAAAGGTGATTTGACTTGCCACCCGCGAGTCTGGTCGTAGTTTTCATTCAATCATTCACTATTAGATGAATGTGACTATTTGACGAGATGTTGTAGTCAAGTTAAATTAAATTTTTGTGGCGCGCATACAGTCCGGAATCTCGACATTTATCACACTCAAACCTTGATCCATTTATTTTTTCTTAAGTTAATATGAATCCCCCAAAAAACCCTTTTTTAAAAATGACACCGTTAAAAATAATATCGGACACCACTAAGCTGAGTGTTGTAAAATAAAGCGCCCATTGCTTAATACTTCTACCAGAGTTTCTTCCTGGCATCTCTTCGGAGGGAAAGTCTACCGCCCCCCCCCCCCCCCCGAATGAGATTGAATTTATATAGTAAACATATACTTTTACTAGTGTCCGCCACTCCGGAAAATGTAGACCGCCCCCCCCCCCCCCGAAAATATAAAATATCAAGTGCCCCCCCCCCCCACCCGGAGAAAAAAGTCTGGAAGAAACACTGACTACTACACATTACTCCTGCAGTTTAATGCCAATAGCACCTCAAGACTGTCAGTCACAAAATATTAAACCTAACACCCATTTTACTTAATGAGTTCATATAGCCATGTAAACATCAAGTATTATTCTCAATGCCAAAGGTTGACAGAGGTACGTGTTAAAGTCGTAGAAACGAAAGGCCGAAGTGTAAACACTGGCACTAGACTTAAGTTTTACAAAAATGGCGTGTTTCTCACCCACCACTTTTTTTATCGCTGCTACACGAAGGCGTGTGCATGCGTGACCTCTGACCCCGAGGGACACACACTGACCTATGAAACTTAACTATAGACTATTAATAGAACTGAAGTGACATATATATACGATGTACGAAGTGGCCCCTCTAGATTACATAATATAGGCTAAACATGAAGGGGGTGGGAAGTAGGTATTGTTAATGAAATAGCAATGTAAATATCGTTATATTTTCAATGCCAAAGTACACAGGTACGTTATATAGCCACAGAAAAGACAGAGCAGTCTACGGCCAGACAGGATTCGATCCCGCACTCCCCACTGACCAACTCGCCTCGCCTATCGTACAGCTAGCTGGTCAGAAATGTAAACACTGCGGCCAGATTAGTTTCACAAAAATATTATTTTCATGAAACTTTCTTTTATTCAATAACAACGGTAGTCAATTTCTAAAAGAATCCAATTTACAAAAGAAAATATTTTCTTATTTACATTTTTAAAAATAAGAAGTGCTCGAAGTGTTCAACTTAAACTTAAATGTAAGGTTTGTTTCTTTAAACTCGTAGATCGCTCTCTTAATCTTGTTTTTTAGTTTCTATTTTTAACCATTTGTTTTTGTTGCGTATGGTTCAAATGTTATGGCTACAGCTAAAATTACTTGAAATGTGGTTTCATCTATTTCACTTAAACTCTTTTGTCCCATGGTATATCGTTCCCATCATTAGATTTAAACACAAAGTTGATCTAAAAATGACGAGTTCTAGTTGTCACAAAATTCACAAGTGGCAACAGTATCCCTTTCTGTCATGTATGAGACCATCCCATAACATGAATTACCACTGTCACTGACAAAAGTTGCCGACAAACCATGACGCTCGAGGCAGATGTAAAACAATATGTTACACAATTTGAAACCTTACCCTCATGCCCCAGGGTACCAGCGCCATGCCCCGCCCCCTCCACCCACCTACCTGATAAATATACTGGATATGTCGTGCCCCGCCCCCTCCACCTACCTACCTGATAAATATACTGGATATGTCGTGCCCCGCCCCCTCCACCTACCTACCTGATAAATATACTGGATATGTCGTGCCCCGCCCCCTCCACCTACCTACCTGATAAATATACTGGATATGTCGTGCCCCGCCCCCTCCACCTACCTACCTGATAAATATACTGGATATGTCGTGCCCCGCCCCCTCCACCTACCTACCTGATAAATATACTGGATATGTCGTGCCCTGCCCCCTCCACCTACCTACCTGATAAATATACTGGATATGTCGTGCCCCGCCCCCTCCACCCACCTACCTGATAAATATACTGGATATGTCGTGCCCCGCCCCCTCCACCTACCTACCTGATAAATATACTGGATATGTCGTGCCCCGCCCCCTCCACCTACCTACCTGATAAATATACTGGATATGTCGTGCCCCGCCCCCTCCACCTACCTACCTGATAAATATACTGGATATGTCGTGCCCCGCCCCCTCCACCTACCTACCTGATAAATATACTGGATATGTCGTGCCCCGCCCCCTCCACCTACCTACCTGATAAATATACTGGATATGTCGTGCCCCGCCCCCTCCACCTACCTACCTGATAAATATACTGGATATGTCGTGCCCCGCCCCCTCCACCTACCTACCTGATAAATATACTGGATATGTCGTGCCCCGCCCCCTCCACCTACCTGATAAATATACTGGATATGTCGTGCCCCCCCCCCCCCTCCACCTACCTACCTGATAAATATACTGGATATGTCGTGC
This sequence comes from Physella acuta, assembly GCF_028476545.2. Lineage (NCBI taxonomy): Eukaryota > Metazoa > Mollusca > Gastropoda > Physidae > Physella > Physella acuta. The sequence goes on along the minus strand of NW_026732853.1, from coordinate 17,688 downwards.
CCCGCCCCCTCCACCTACCTACCTGATAAATATACTGGATATGTCGTGCCCCGCCCCCTCCACCCACCTACCTGATAAATATACTGGAGATGTCGTGCCCCCCCCCCACCCACCTACCTGATAAATATACTGGATATATCGTGCCCCTCCACCCACCTACCTGATAAATATACTGGATATGTCGTGCCCCTCCACCCACCTACCTGATAAATATACTGGATATGTCGTGCCCCGCCCCCTCCACCCGCCTACCTGATAAATATACTGGATATGTCGTGCCCCGCCCCCCCCCCACCCACCTACCTGATAAATATACTGGATATGTCGTGCCCCCCACCCACCTACCTGATAAATATACTGGATATGTCGTGCCCCCCACCCACCTACCTGATAAATATACTGGATATGTCGTGCCCCTCCACCCACCTACCTGATAAATATACTGGATATGTCGTGCCCCGCCCCCGCCCCCCACCCACCTACCTGATAAATATACTGGATATGTCGTGCCCCTCCACCCACCTACCTGATAAATATACTGGATATGTCGTGCCCCCCACCCACCTACCTGATAAATATACTGGATATGTCGTGCCCCTCCACCCACCTACCTGATAAATATACTGGATATGTCGTGCCCCGCCCCCGCCCCCCACCCACCTACCTGATAAATATACTGGATATGTCGTGCCCCTCCACCCACCTACCTGATAAATATACTGGATATGTCGTGTTGTGCGAGGACTGGCCGGTCTCTGACGGACAGGTAGGACAACACGATGACCACACACACCACCACCACCAAAGCCAGCACCACCGTTTGTCTGCAGCTAAACAAAGTTAAACAAAGGGATTAACGAAACAGTTTAACTAAGGGATTAACGACACAGTTTAACAAAGGGATTAGCGACACGAAATAAGTGACACATTAAAACAAAGGGATTAACGACACGGTTAAATAAAGAGATTAACGACACGAGAAAAGTAAAAAAATTTAAAAAAGAGATTAACGACACGAGAAAAGTGACACATTAAAACAAAGGGATTAACGACACAGTTAAACAAAGGGATTAACGACACGAGAAAAATGACACATCGAAACAAATGGATTAACGACTAGGTTAAATAAAGGGGTTAACGACACAGTTAAACAAAAGGATTAACGAAATGGTTAAACAAAGAGATTAACGACACGAGAAAAGTGACACATTAAAACAGAGGGATTAACGACAGGTTTAAATAAGGGGATTAACGAAACAGTAAAACAAAGACATTACAAACACAGTTAAACACAGTAAATTCCTCACAAGTTTTTTCCAATTTTAAAAAATGTTCATTGTTTTAAAACGAATATAAAAACAAAAATGAATGTAAAATTTTAGGAGAGACTGTTCTACACAGGCGTCTTGTGGCTTCGTTGACACACAAAAATGTCAGCTACTGAGGTAAAAAAAAAATTGACTTTTTTTCACATCGTTTCAAATGCGTTTTAAGTTCATTTTTTCCCTTGTATAATGTTTAAATAATGTGCAAATAGTAAACAAATACATTGTCGCTATATCGTTCAATATACTTAGGTATACTATCTTTTAAACCAGTTGTTTATCAACTCGCAGTTGTTCTCCCCCCCCCCCCCTCACTGCACAGGTCCACACACAAAAACTCGTCCCTATTTTGTGTGTTTCAGCAAATATTCACATAATAAAGCTCCACGTGGGTGCTTGAAAAAGTACCACTACAAAAGATACGCCTCAGTCCAATGGTAACGATACGCTTCGCTGAGAACTAGTTAATAAACGCGATAGTCAACACGTGAACCATTTAGCTTCAAAATATTTCTTCAATGGTGGAACTCTCGGAAGAGGGAGGGGCCGGGTGTGGCTGTTTATGTGAGATCTTAAGTCAATTATGACTGGGTCAAAGCACGCTATTCAATGGGGCTTTAAGTAACTTCGCACTTTAATTTAAAATACTTGCTATATCACTATACCAATTTAAAATATTTGCTGTATCACCTCACCAATAAAATTAAATACTTGCTATATCACTACACCAATACAACACAGTTGTCGAGACAGACAGCCCATCTGTGACGTCACGTTTGATGGTGGGAATTGTATACTGCTCAGTGTTACATCTGACGGGGAGATGCCTAAACGTGTAGGATCCAGTGGCGGATCAAAGGGTAGGCTGGCTGGGCAACAGCTAGGGACCCAAACGTTATGGTAATTCATTTCGATACTCTGCTGTCTGATTGGATTACTACGAACGGTGCCCATACAGCATAACACAGAATGTGATATTTTTAACACCTCTGCCCCATATAACTTAATTATATAATGCCAATATATATCACGACACCTTATACTATATGGATCATCAGGTCTGAATGAAGACTTTTGACTTTATACATTAAAATATCAAGTATAAGTTAACACTAAATATCACGTCAAGTATAAACTACCACTATACATTATACATCGAAATGTCAAGTATTATTATAGCTAACACTGTACATCACAATGTCAGGTATAAGCTAACATTATACATCGAAACTTCTAATGCGACTGCCATACTGAGAATATCTTCAAGTATAAACGTCTTTAATAATAAATAGCTCCATAATCTGATTGACGATTGGACGGTTGGACCTTGGGTGGGAGGTTGAATGGAGCCAGGCCTTGCTGATGTTTAAGATAGCAATTAACATCATAACTGGTCAGCAATATGACCAGTCTCTTCACTATCAGCAACAAGAAAGGACGTGGAAACGATCAACGGAATATACACTGGAGACTAAATATCGTGTCTAATTAACTCCTAATTAAGCATCTGTCATAATTCAGATGCATGGATAGATAGCAAAAGAAAATGTTAACCACGAAAAGCTCACTGTGTCACCAGTAATAAATAACTCCGTGGGGCTTGAGCCTAAACTTTCTGGACTTCAATTGCTGTGTGTACAGCCTGGGTTTTCATTAACTGATTTCGTAAGCTTAATTAATGTTTACAGCCATAAAAGCTAGCTACAGCTAAACAGAATACAGCCATAAATGCTAGCTGCAGCTGAACAGCATACAGTCATGGCATTAAAAACAGCTAAACAGCATACAGCCATAAATACTAGCTACAGCTGAACAGCGTACAGCCATAAATGCTAGCTACAGCTAAACAGCGTACAGCCATAAATGCTAGCTACAGCTAAACAACATACAGCCATGAATGTTTGAGCTGACTCACCTGTTGTTATGTCGCATGTTCTGACGTCAATTCAGCGTGCACGTCATATATCCAACGTCAAACATAAACATTTGCACGTCATATGTCTAACGTCACATATGAAACATTTGACGGCACACAATTCATTTATCTTACGTATCAGAATAAACAAAAATTACGTCACACCTCTACAAATATTCCGTCACACTTCACATAAGTGTCGTCACAAACCACAACATGCTACATTACTTCACAGATCAAAGTCATAATCACCTACATAAACAGGACACCCGCCTCTAACGCCTCTGTTTACAAGTGTACGAGACTTCAAGGCGGTTATGGAACTTTGCTAGCATACCGTGTGTTGTTCCAACTTTGCCTGTGGTACAAACGTGGCATAGGACAAATACTTGGGGCTCTATTTTACCTGTTAGTCATGTTTACCTGTTCGTCGTAGACCTGTGGCTCACCTGACATGGCGCGACGGTGTAACAACTGTATGCTCTGTTCGTTATAATCATATACTGTACACGTAAACTTCAATTGTGTAATATAAGTGTACAATACAATTGTACAGTGGGTGTACACTCGCATTGTTCAAAATATCTTAAGGAAAGCAGTTCATGTACATGTAAAGCAAAGTCATGTCATGTCATTGATCTCTGACGTGTCATGTCATTGATCTCTGACATGTCATGTCATTGATCTCTGACGTGTCATGTCATTGATCTCTGACGTGTCATGTCATTGATCTCTGATGTGTCAAATAGTCGAACTGGTTGGGTTCAATAAAAACAGGTAGTGCTACCACATAACATGATGTAGCGATGCAACGGATGGGGGGGTCGATCAAGGTGTGGGGTGGTTCAGAGGTAAGCTTGGTAGGGTGGGGGAGGTGAAGAGCAAGGAGTGGGAGGGGGGTGACGGGGTGGGGTGACTAATAAGGGTAGAGTTTTAAACGCTAATGTGAGTGAGAGAGACACTAAAATGAGAAAATAAGAGAGGGGTGGAAAGAGAGAGGCTAGCGTGGGTAGAGTGAGAGAGGCTAGCGTGGGTAGAGTGAGAGAGGCTAGCTTGGGTAGAGTGAGAGAGGCTAGCGTGGGTACAGTGAGAGAGGCTAGCGTGGGTAGAGTGAGAGAGGCTAGCGTGGGTAGAAAGAGAGAGAGACGCTAGCTGTATAGTATGAGGGAGTTGCAAGTGAATGTATCCCACCTCAATACGACTAGTCTTTAAAATAATATTTCAGTCAAGTTTTATTTTGGAGTAACAACCCCACCTCCCACAACCAAGAGACTATACACTAAACTTGTACACAACAAAGATACCATTCATATCCTACACACAGTTCGATGAATGGACGTCTCAGCTCTAATCAATGTTCAGCTCTTGGTGTGTTGTGTGTCGTCACGGTGTAACTCCCGGCCACCTGATCCTAACAACTCAGAAATGGAATGAATGGCAGAACTCTGACACGGTATCTGAGCTGGTAGAATATCTGGACACACTTCAACACAAGAATTTGTTTCACAGGTGTTGAAAGGGTTTGGTGGAGTTATCTCCCATGTAGCGTAAGGATTAAGCCTTTAGTGTCAGAGTTCTTGTGTAAAGTTAACATAGAGTTGTTGGTGCTGTGTTGTAATGTAAGCTGATGTGGTACACTGTAATGTATGCTGATGTGGTACACTGTAATGTAATGTGGTACACTGTAATGTATGCTGATGTGGTACACTGTAATGTAATGTGGTACACTGTAATGTAAGCTGATGTGGTACACTGTAATGTAATGTGGTACACTGTAATGTAAGCTGATGTGGTACACTGTAATGTAAGCTGATGTGGTACACTGTAATGTAAGCTGATGTGGTACACTGTTATGTAAGCTGATATTGTACACTGTAATGTATGCTGATGAGGTACACTGTAATGTAAGCTGATGTGGTATACTGTAATGTAAGCTGATGTGGTACACTAAGCTGATGTGGTACACTGTAATGTAAGCTGATGTGGTATACTGTAATGTAAGCTGATGTGGTACACTGTAATGTAAGCTGATGTGGTACACTGTAATGTAAGCTGATGTGGTATACTGTAATGTAAGCTGATGTCAGATTGTCACTCATCTTTAAAAAATATCACATGAAAACTTAGCAACAATGTTACTATCTTTTTAAACACGCACTAAAGCATATCATATTGGCGTTATAATTATACAAATAAATAAATTTAATTAAAAGCATTCTTTTTTTAAATTACTAAATGAATAAACCGGGAGTGATCTCCCCTAAACCTTCTCGAATATTCTTATATAAAACAACAGGGGATGGCAACTCGGGATACAGACATGATTTTTAATCCATTTTAAATACTTAAACTTTTTAAAATAGAATAAAATCTCTTAGAAAAAAGAATTACACAACAAGTGAACGCCAAATTAAATGTGCATAATAGTGCGCAATATTATTAGTACTTTATAAATTTACATTAGTTTTTTGAGAAATCGAAAATTACTACTTCCGGTCTACAGAAATTACTCAAAATTTGGTACATAGTAGAGAATTAGATCTTTTTCTATCTGAAATAGTACTCAAGTTATAGGCTTTTGAAAAATTCAAAGTAGAAAAAGTACCACTTCCGGTTATCGGAAATCGCTCTAAAGTTGATACTGATCTACGATTTTTATATAATACTTTTATATGAAATTTCATTAACCTAGCTTTAACGGTACTCAAGTTATCGTGTTTACAGACACACACAAACACACACACACATACACACACACAGACATACGGACGTTAAAAAAACTAATTATAATTAAAACAAACCTATTATTTCATGTATTTAAATTATAATAGTGCCGTAAATCATTTAAATCCATGATGTATACCTTCGCTCTGAAAATTAGTTTCAACAATGTTAAAAGGTACGCTACTCGTGTAACTATTACTCAAGTTGTAAATTTCGTGATTATTTCCCTTACATTAAATAATCAAACTACAAAAGACATGAAATGTAAGGGAAGCAACTCGAAAATTGTATTTTTGTTTATTTTTCTGTTGAGTTATAGTGAGTTATTTACCTTAGTATATATTTTTTTTAAATTTCCTAAAGTAGTTTTGTTATAATTATAAAATAATGAGAGAAAAAACTTTCATGTAAATACTGAAATATATACGATAGTGCTTATTTGGCTAGTGTTAATTTTGCCTAAAAATATAATTATGATAAGTTATCAAAACGAAGATTAAGAATCGTGTGTTGTATACATGTAGTTTTACCATTTTTGCCATAACATCACCCTTTTTGTTTATACATTCGCCTAGCCCTAAACCACTAGAGAAAAAGCGCATTGTGTGTTTTCTCTTCTGTAAGCTCTACTATAACCTATCATTATACATTACTATAAATAGATATGGTATTTTGGACCTAAACACTAGGTGTGCTGACATATGGACCTACAGACCAGATGTCCTGATATATGGACCTATACACCAGATTTGTTGACATAAGAACCCACACACCAGATATGTTGACATGAGGACCTATACACCAGATATGTTGACATAAGAACCCACACACCAGATATGTTGACATATGGACCTATACAGCACATATGTTGACATGAGGATCCATACACCACATATGTGGACATATAAACCTATACACCAGATATGTTGACATATGGACCTATACACCAGATATGTTGACATATGGACCTATACACCAAATATGTTGACATATGGACCTATACACCAGATATGTTGACATATGGACCTATACACCAGATATGTTGACATATGGACCTATACACCAAATATGTTGACATATGGACCTATACACCAAATATGTTGACATATGGACCTATACACCAGATATGTTGACATATGGACCTATACACCAGATATGTTGACATATAAACCTACACACCAGATATGTTGACATATGGACCTATACACCAGATATGTTGACATGAGGACCTATACACCAGATATGTTGACATATGGACCTATACACCAGGTATGGTGACATATGGACCTATACACCAGATATGGTGACATATGGACCTATATACCAGATATGTTGACATATGGACCTACACACCAGATATGTTGACATATGGACCTATACACCAGATATGGTGACATATGGACCTATACACCAGATATGTTGACATATGGACCTATGCACCAGATATGTTAACATATAAACCTACACACCAGATATGTTGACATATGGACCTATACACCAGATATGTTGACATATGGACCTATACACCAGATATGTTGACATATGGACCTATATACCAGATATGTTGACATGAGGACCTATACACCAGATATGTTGACATATGGATCTATACACCAGGTATGGTGACATATGGACCTATACACCAGATATGGTGACATATGGACCTATACACCAGATATGTTGACATATGGACCTACACACCAGATATGTTGACATATGGACCTATACACCAGATATGGTGACATATGGACCTATACACCAGATATGTTGACATATGGACCTATACACCAGATATGTTAACATATAAACCTACACACCAGATATGTTGACATATGGACCTATACACCAGATATGTTGACATATAAACCTACACACCAAATATTATATCACTTGCTATGCTGACATGTAGAGGTTCAGTTGTGTGGGAGTTCACATACAGATCTTGTACAGACCTACATGTCAACTAGCTACCAGACCTACATCTGACCTACTCCGGTGCCAACTCAAACAATGTGCTCCATGTCGTCTGCTGAATCTACCTGGCTTATTTGTAATGGCTGCTCTACATTGGCGTAGACTAGTGGGGGTGAGGGTGGCGAAATTAATACTATAAGATGGTTTTACATGTATGCAGGTGTATCATGTATTACTAAATCTGGAGGATATTGGGTTATCATAGAAGAATCTGTACAGCTATTGGGTTTAATGTTTAAAATAAAAATCAAAATTAAAAATCTATATTATGTTATGTTTTTATATTCATTAAATAATCTTCACCCATAGCCTTTTGTTTTCTTAATGTTCCACAGGGCGGGAACATTGCCAGGACGATACACTTCCGGTGGTCTCCATTGGCTGGTCTTTAAAGTCTTCACCTGGTCACGTGGCTCCAGCACATCTCTCTCAAGTATCTCCTCCAGGACGTTCTTGACCTTCATCTTCCTCGAGCCCAATAGAATCCATGTAAAAAGCAAAAAGTTGCCTTCTCGGACCTGTCGATCCATATGGCAGATGAAGTAGAGTTCATCTGTCTTGACAAAGGTATACGAAAGTCAGCACTATGCCCAGACGCCACTACTTTCCCTAACGTGAGTTAAGCACCCATCAGTGCTGAGTGGACAGGCTAATCCTACAGACGATACCATCCATACGTAAAAACCACACATATTTATAATTATTGATGTGATCATATTTTCGTCTTTATTGAGCTACAACCCCCCCCCCCCCCCCCCCTCTCCTCAACAGAATTTCATATACCCATTAATTAAACCTTATTCTCTCGAAAAACTAATAGTTTTACATCATCATTTTTTTTTCTTAAATTTTTTTTATTTATAATAAATACGACATCACGTTTCTAAGGTCCCCCACTCCCCTCTGGCTAATTGTCACTCACCCTCCCCCCCCCCCCTCCCTCCCCTAACACCCCCTCCCCTACCACTTTAGTGTGTGACGTCAACTTAGACCAAACAACCGCTTTAGAAAACACCTCTGATCAAGCAAGCCAATCAAAAAATCGATAGCTTGGACTAAAAAGATTAGAAGAGATTAGTCTCACGCCTGACACCAAATTGTGACTGTATATCTACGACACCAGAGCTTATAAAAATTTGCAGAGCTGGGATTTTTTTTTCTCCATACACCGAGTGATTTCATGACGTCACAGCGTCACGTGACATGCTCGCCGTGTCATCAGTTCATGAATGAAATGAAGCCCATTGTATTGTGTTGAATGAGCCCGCTATCTCGAGGCAGTGAATGAAAGTTGTGCCACTGATATGACACAGCACATCGGACATACTGCCAGTAGTAGGGCCGTGTTTGTCTTACAGCCTTACATGGATATTACATTACATGATTTATGTAAGAAGTCACATGTCAGGGACGTCCTTTAAAAAAAAACGGGCGTTGACTAGAGAAGTCGATTTTAAGAGGGGAGGGTTAATATAATGTGTTGATAGAGTGTGTTGATAAATGGTTTTGAGCATTTTTATTTTATTTTGCTATGCTCTCCGGTTAAATAGCACACTTTTTCTTCCCTCTCCCTTCCTTTTCCCCCTCCCTCCCCTTTAATTATAAACGGATATAGGTCATATATAACTGACCACAATGCCAGATACAGCATTGGGCTGCCCGGCTGCTCATGTTTTATTTGCAGTGCTACAGGCAAGAGAGTGCTACCTCTCTACCACACTGCTAGAGACAAGAGAGTGCTACCTCTCTACCACACTGCTACACATACGAGTGCTACCTCTCTACCACACTGCTAGAGACAAGAGAGTGCTACCTCTCTACCACACTGCTACAGGCAAGAGAGTGCTACCTCTCTACCACACTGCTACACATACGAGTGCTACCTCTCTACCACACTGCTAGAGACAAGAGAGTGCTACCTCTCCACCACACTGCTAGAGACAAGAGAGTGCTACCTCTCTACCACACTGCTACACATACGAGAGTGCTACCTCTCTACCACACTGCTAGAGACAAGAGAGTGCTACCTCTCTACCACACTGCTACACATACGAGAGTGCTACCTCTCTACCACACTGCTACAGACAAGAGAGTGCTACCTCTCCACCACACTGCTACAGACACGAGATGGCTATCTCTCCACCACACTGCTACACTGTGTTATTCACGGTCGCTTAGCTGAGTTACAATGCAATGATATTATGTCATCTAATTACTATTTTAATCTTATATGTCATCACATTACTGTTTTAATTTTACATGTCATCACATAACTGTTTTATCTTTGATTTTATCAACACTAATGAGCCAGATCAGAAACAAGTGTCATCACCCCCTCCCTCACCCCTCCCTCACCCCTCCCTCACCCCTCCCTCACCCCTCCCTCACCCCTCCCTCACCCCCTCCCTCACCCCTCCCTCACCCCTCCCTCACCCCCTCCCTCACCCCTCCCTCACCCCTCCCTCACCCCCTCCCTCACCCCTCCCTCACCCCTCCCTCACCCCTCCCTCACCCCCTCCCTCACCCCTCCCTCACCCCCTCCCTCACCCCCTCCCTCACCCCTCCCTCACCCCCTCCCTCACCCCTCCCTCACCCCTCCCTCACCCCCTCCCTCACCCCTCCCTCACCCCTCCCTCACCCCTCCCTCACCCCTCCCTCACCCCTCCCTCACCCCTCCCTCACCCCTCCCTCACCCCTCCCTCACCCCCTCCCTTACCCCCTTCCTCACCCCTCCCTCACCCCTCCCTCACCCCTCCCTCACCCCTCCCTCACCCCTCCCTCACCCCCTCCCTCACCCCCTCCCTCACCCCCTCCCTCACCCCTCCCTTACCCCCTCCCTCACCCCTCCCTCACCCCCTCTCTCACCCCTCCCTTACCCCCTCCCTCACCCCTCCCTCACCCTCGTTGACTGACGTCGATCGTTACTTGATTGGCTGACCTCTAGGGTTAGGAGGGGAAGTTACTCTTTATTGAGGGGACGCTACTCTATAGGGAGGGGAAGTTACTCTTTATTGAGGGGACGCTACTCTATAGGGAGGGGAAGTTACTCTTTATTGAGGGGACGCTACTCTATAGGGAGGGGAAGTTACTCTTTATTGAGGGGACGCTACTCTATAGGGAGGGGTAGTTACTATTTATTGAGGGGAAGTTACTCTTTATTGAGGGGACGCTACTCTATAGGGAGGGGACGCTACTCTATAGGGAGGGGACGCAACTCTATATGGAAGGGAAGTTACTCTTTATTGAGGGGACGCTACTCTATAGGGAGGGGAAGTTACTCTTTATTGAGGGGACGCTACTCTATAGGGAGGGGAAGTTACTCTTTATTGAGGGGACGCTACACTATAGGGAGGGGAAGTTACTCTTTAGAAAGGGGACGCTACTCTATAGGGAGGGGACGCAACTCTATATGGAAGGGAAGTTACTCTTTATTGAGGGGACGCTACTCTATAGGGAGGGGAAGTTACTCTTTATTGAGGGGACGCTACACTATAGGGAGGGGAAGTTACTCTTTAGAAAGGGGACGCTACTCTATAGGGAGGGGACGCAACTCTATATGGAAGGGAAGTTACTCTTTATTGAGGGGACGCTACTCTATAGGGAGGGGACGTTTCTCTTTAGGGATGGACTTTACTATATAGGGAGGGGAGGTTCCTATATGGAGGAGACAGCACTACAAAGAGGATACTCACCTTTCCTGCAAATCCGATACTTTGTTGTTCTGTGTTTTAAAGAGAGCCAGTTGACTGTCATTTGACTGCCAGTTGAATGTCATTTGACTGCCAGTTGACTGTCATTTGACTGCCAGTTGACTGTCATTTGACTGCCAGTTGACTGACATTTGACTGCCAGTTGACTGTCATTTGACTGCTGACTGCAGTAAGCTAGGTTTGTTTGACTGCGGCATGACTAGTGCAGAGTTTCTTCCAGGCATCTCCTCGAAAAAAGTCTACCGCCCGTCCCCGAACAAACTGAAATTTAAATAGAAAATATATACTTTATATATATATAAAGACTACCGCCCCCCCCCCCCCCCCCCCGGAGAAAAAAGTCTGGAAGAAACACTGGACTGGTGTAAGACTTGTGTTTGATTTGTATAACATGTACGACTGATGCATGACTAATGCATGACTGATGTATGACTGCTGTGTGACTGCGTATGACTGATGTATAACTACTGTAAATCTGCTTTATGGTTGCTATGTGACTGCTGTATAATTGTTGTATGACTGTTGTGTGACTGGTGTAAGACTCGTGTATGATTTGTAAAACATGTATGACTGATGCATGACTGATGCATTACTGATGTATGACTGCTGTATTATTGCGTATGACTGATGTATAACTACTGTAAATCTGCTGTATGGTTGCTATATGACTGCTGTATGACTATAACTTAAGTATGACGACTGTATAATTTTTGTATGACTGCTGTGTTGTATGGCTGCTGTATGACTGCTGTATGACTGATGTATGACTTTTATAACTGCTGTATGACTGCTATGTTGTATGACTGATGTTTGACTGCTGTGTTGTATGAATGCTGTATGACTGATGTATGACTGCTGTGTTGTATGACTGATGTGTTGTATGACTGCTGTGTTGTATGACTGCTATGTTGTATGACTGATGTTTGACTGCTGTGTTGTATGACTGCTGTGTTGTATGACTGCTGTGTTGTATGACTGCTGTGTTGTATGACTGATGTGTTGTATGACTGATGTGTTGTATGACTGCTGTGTTGTATGAC